>NC_047667.1:76113559-76408450 GCF_011762505.2 Arvicanthis niloticus | reverse complement strand
AGAAAATTTAAAATTAATTTTGGTAGTCTTAAGATAGCCATTGTGCCTATGCAATTTATGTAAGAAACCAAAAGTAGACCCAGTCCTTCTAATAGCTGCTATTAAAAAACTATTTAGGATGGTTAAGTAAGTGTAATTTGAATCAGACGTAAACTACATGATAATGTTAAGATTCCTGATTAATTACTATATATATTATATATATATTATAAAGATGTGTATGTAATGTTTATATCACAAACATATACATGCATAAATATATACATACTACATACATATATGATTCATATATGATCACCAAACTCAGAGATTCACGCAGGTGACATTTAAAATATTTCATTATTAATAGATCTTTTGACTAGAGACATATGTGATCTTGAAAGTACCCCCAAACGGCACTTCCTGAGTATCTCACCTCCATTTGGAGATGTTTCAACTGTGGCAAACTATTCACTGGATAAAAAAAAAACTACCCTAAATTTCATCCTAGACATACCATTCTATGCAAATAAAGTAAAACGATGTGAGAGAGTTAGTTGCTAAGCCTCTGCCAAGACAAGATAACTAGTCCTTTATAATTCTTGCAAGGTACTTAGGTTTGACCAGATGGTTCTGGGACAAAATGTTGAGACAGATACTCTAACATTAAGCAAAACAGCAATGTCCAGGCAGTCAACTGTTTCTTCTTCTACAAATTATATACGTTTTTCGGAAGCTAATCTTTGTGATTCCCCTACTATTAAGTAATGTTAAATTCAGTCTCGGCAAGTCTGATGAGATTGATAACTGTTACAGTCTCATAACTGACCTTAGCTTTCATTAACATTAAAGAAGATGTTCTAGATATGAAAGAATTTTTTCCAGCATAGTAATTCGCAAATTAAAATAAAACCTTATTCAGACCACAAAAATTGTACACTCTTTTGGTTAGTAATAAGTGATATACTAATTTACTTCAATTGACAAACATGACAGACTAATATAAGTGTATATTATACCATACTTTTAAATAATTTTTTTGGTATTACTTTTTCTTTAGTTTTTTTTTATTAGATATTTTATTTACACTCAGCCTTCAGATGGCATCCCCTATCCCCTTCCCCCCCACCCCCCTTAGGAAACCCATATCCCATGCCCCCCTTTTCCTTTTTGTATTTATAACATTTTTTTAAAAAAAAAAAAGTGTGTTATCCCTAGGCCTTTATAAGTTTGGAATTGTTCAATCAGAGGTGTAACCCACTACCGCCTAGATATAACAAGTATCTTTGACTGTTGGAGATACAATGAATATCTGCCTCCTGTCTACCCCCTCTTTCCTCCTTCTTTTCATCACCTACCTTCTCCTCTCTTCTTCTTCTCCTCTTCTTACCTCCTTTTCTCTTTCTTCCTCTCAGTAACTCCTCCTACCTTAGCTCCTTCTACACTCACCCTCCGTGTTAAAATGAAACTTTTTCTCCCTCAGAATACAATTAGATCATAATTATGCCAAATTTGTACCAGTGAGGTACAGGATAGTCCTAATAATACCCCGTCCCATCCTTTTATTGACTAACCAGCTCTCTCTGTCATCTATTCTAACTAGAACATTTAGGTTCTGAACCTGGTTTTTAGTGAATGTCGCTGACGACCCATCCACTCAAATTCTTTTTCCTCTTAAGGTCCAATAGCTTATATGTTTTCAACCCCATCAGAACCCAGAAGGACTGAAGTTTACTATATAATTGTGGGAAGCACAATCGTAGTTTTCTAAAACCTTAGCCAATTTTAGAGCCTCTGACCACACTGGACACTACTCGCTCTCCTTCAAATGTTGGAGCATCTGTTCTTCTTGCCTTCTGGGTTCCCGGACCTTCTGACCGACTTAATTGCTGCAGAATTATTTAAGGGCTGATTACTGCTGTCTAGGCAGATAGAAATCAGTCGACTATTCTGCAATTGTTCCTTTTTCTGTACAGTACTTTGTCTGTATAAGAAAGTGGCAATTCTTGCCTAGTTGCTGTCTCACCAGGTCAACTGGAGTAACTTTTCAAGAATTCTCAATTTCTTCTTAGAATGTGGCAATATAGGAAAGCTGTCCCGGAGCATACAGGTCTCTAATGAAAATGACATTAAATACAGAAATGTTTGTCATGTCAATTCTATAGATTTCTGATGTTTTGAAACAACTATCCATGTAAGTATCTGGAGTGTTGCCTGTTAACATCCACTCATCTATTTCTAAATAAAACATAGAGAAACACCCTTATAATAAACTCCAAGTCATGAATTTGCTATAGTCCCCTTATAACTCACAGCTGACCATCTAAAATCATAGTTTTTAAAAAAGTTAAAGAAGGACTGGGTCTAGCTTTGAATTCCTACAAATGTGTTATCCTGGTACAATGCCTATGAGGTACAATTTTCGTCTCACTCTTATATCACTAAGAAGCTCATGCCCAATGAAAACACTTAAAAATTTGTAGCAACAAAGTAAACTGGTGCCATTTAAGAATTTATATCTTTCATCTTGATATTAATTATACGCTTTTCTACTAATAGTTATGGCTATGGCAATAAAACCCTAGCCAATCCTTCTATTCTTGGCAACACCACTACTTTTTCAAGAATCTATTCCCTAGCCACAGATAACACAGCCCAAACATTTACCACCTTAAGTCCCCTAGCCCAGGTAATAGGGGCACTGGACTACTTCATTACTTACTTCAAGCTGATTATGGGCAGTGAAATATTAGAAGAGGGAGTGGGGGGGAGTAGCAAATTGGACATCCTCTGATCTGTGTCTTCGCGCCTCCAGATGGAATTCCCGGACCTCAGAGGTTTTTTGAGCAGCTCTGGCCCAGCTTGCTTGTTGAGTAGATACACCAAGGCTGATCATTCTGTCAATATACAATTCTCAAAACAAATTTTAAGTATCAAGATAGTTTTTTTTTTTTTTAAAGAGGGCTGACATTTTTAAGATTGTTGGTTCTACTTCGCTTTCTATTTTTTCCACTCTTATTGGATAAATATTTACATTTTCAAATTTTATCCCCTTACCATATTTCCCCCACCACCCAGGACCTCTTACCCATCCCCCCTTCCTCCTGCTTCTATGAAGTGTTTATCCCCTAACCCCACACCCTCCCACCCTCCATTCCCCTCCCCCCCCCATCCTCAGTGCTCCAGCTTCAGGTACCATTGACCTTGTCTCCCACCTATGCCCACAGGCCACCTCCACTACATATACTGCTGGAGTCCATGTGTCCTCTCGATATGTGCTCCTCCTAGGCTGGTGGGTTTAGACCTGGGGAGCTCTTGCTGGTTGGTATTGTTGCTACCCTCAACGGAGCCACCAGCCCTTAATGTCCTTCAATTTACTCTCTAACTCCCTCCATTTGGGAACCTTTGATCAGATTAATGGATTAGCTGTGGGTATCTGTCTCTGTAATGTCCGACGCTGGGGAGACCTCTAAGCAGAGACAGCCTTATCAGGCTTGCTGTCAGCTTTCCCATCCTGACATCCCTATCACCTCTATTTTTAGTGACTTGCCCATGGGTTAATACCCAGGATGAATGGTTCTCCCTACAACCCCCCTTCAGATTCTGACCCACATTTGTGTCCATATTTGCTCCCTTTGGGGTATTTATTACTCCTTCTAAGAAAGACCTAGGCAGCCTCACTTGTTCTTTCTTCTTCTGATCTTCATGTCGTCTGTTAGTTGAAATCTTTGTTGTTTCTAATTTTTGGTCTATCTCCGCTATATTAAGTGAGAAATACCATGTGTGTTCTTTTTGATTGGGTTACCTCACTCAGGATGATATTTTCTGTTTCATCCTTTAACCTAAGAATTTTCTTCTCGAATTCCATTTATTTTTAATATCTGAGTAATATTCCATTGTTAAATGTACCACATTTTTTTGTATCCATTCCTCTTGTTGAAGGGCATCTGAAGGTTCTTTCCCCAGCATCTGGCTATTTATAAATAGGGCTGCTATGAACATAAGTGGAGGCATATGTCTTTGTTATTTGTTGGCGCGCATTTTTTTCTGGTTATATGCCCGAGAAGTGGTATAGCTGGTCCTCAGGTAGTGCTATTCCAATTTTTCCTGAGGAACCCCAGACTGCTTCCCAAAGTGGTTTTTTGTACCAGCTGCAACCCCACCCAATGCAGGAGTGGTTCCTCTTTCCTTCACATCCTCGCCAGCTCTACTATCACCTGAAGTTTTGTGATCTTAAGCTCTTCTGACTGTGTGAGGTGTGTCTCAAGTGTTTGTTTTGATTTGCATTTGCCCTGATTGACTAGGATGTTGAACATTTCTTAAGGTGCTTCTTGGCCATTCCGTGTTTTCCTCAGTTGAGAATTCTTTGTTTGGCCTCTGTAACCACTTTTTTAATGGGGTTTATTTTTGTTGTTTGGCTCTAATTTCTTGAGTTCTTTATAAATATTCACTATTAGCCCCAGTGATGTAGGATTGGTAATGATCTTTTCCCCCACATCTGTTTGGTTGCCGTTTTTGTCTTGTTGACAGTGTCCTTGCCTTACAGGAAGCTTTGCAATTTGATGAGGTCCCATTTGTCGATTCTTGATTTAGAGCATAAGCGCTTGGGTGTTCTTTTCAGGCACTTTTCCCCTGTGCCTAGATATCGAGGGTCTTCCCCAACCTTCTCCTTCATAATCGTTTCAGTGTAACCTGTCTTTATGTTGAAGGTCCTTTATCCCCTTGGAGTTGACTTTGTGCAAGGGGATAAGAATGGATTAATTTTGGCATTCTTCTACATGTTGACCTCCCGATTGAGCCTGCACCACTTTGTTGAAAATGCTGTCCTTTTTTCCACTGGATGGATTTAGCTCAGTTGTCAAAGATCACCGTGACCATAGGTGTGGGGGTTAATTTCTGGGTCTTCAATTCTATTCCATTGATCATCCTGTCTGTCTCTGTACAATAACCAAGCAGTTTTTATCACTACTACTGCTGTAGTATCGTTTTTTTGAGGTCCTGAATGGTGGATTCCCCCCCGAGGTTCTTTTATTGTTGGAATAGTTCTCGCTATCCTAGGTTTTTTGTTATTCCAATGAATTTGTAAATGCTCTTTTTCTTTCTAATCTCTATGAAGAATTGAATTTGGAATTTTGATGGGTATTGCATTGAATCTGTAGATTGCTTTTGGCAGAGAGCCATTTTTTATTAAATTATTCCTGCCAATCCAGGAGCATGGGAGATCTTTCCATCTTCTGATATCTTCTTTCAATTCTTTCTTGAGAAGACTTGAAGTTCTTGTCATACAGATCTTTCACTTTGCTTTGTTAGATTCACTCCAAGATAATTTATTTTATTCGTGGCTATTGTGAAGGGTGTTCATTTCCCTGATTTTCTTTCTCTGACCTGTTTATCCTTTGAATAGAGGAAGGCTACTGATTTGTTTGAGTTGTCTTTATATCTCACAGCCACATTGCTAAAAGTTTTTTGTTTCAGATTTAGGAGTTCTCTGGTGGAAGTTTTAGGTTCCCTTAATATACTATCCCATATCATCTGCAAAATTAGTGAAATTTTGACTTCTTCCTTTCCTTATCTGTATTCCATTTGACTTCCTTTTGTTTGTCTAATTGCTCTAGATAAGACTTCCAGTACTATAATTGAATAGGTAATGCGATAGTGGGCAGCCTTTGCCTAGTCCCCTGATCTTAGTGGGATTGATTCAAGTTCCTCTCCATTTAGTTTGATGTTGGCTACTGGCTTGCTGTATATTTTCTTTTTACTATGTTTAGGTAGGGCCTTGTATTCCTGATCTTTCCAAGACTTTTATAACATGTAGGGATGTTGAATTTTGTCAAATCCTTTCTCAGCATCTAGTGATATGACCATGTGGTTTTTCTCTTGAGTTTATTTATGTAGTGGATTACATTGATGGATTTCCCGATATTGAAATTATCCCTGCATTCCTGGGATAAAGCCTACTGATTTTGGATGGATTAATTGTTTTGATGTGTTGTTGGATTCGGTTTGCGAGAATATTAATTGAGTATTTTGCATCACTATTCATAAGAGAGATTGTCTGTAGTTCTCTTTCTTTTATTGGGTCTTTCTGTGGTTTAGGTATGAGTGTAATGGTAGCTTCATAGAATGAATTGGCTAGTGTTCCTTCTGGTTCTATTCGATGGAATAGCTTGAAGAGGATTGGTATTAGGTCTTCCTTGAAGGTCTGAAAGAATTCTGCACTGAAACCATCTGACCCGGAACATTTTTGGTGGGAAGATTTTTAATGACTGTGTCTATTTCTTTAGGCGTTATGGGACTGTTTAGGTGGTTTATCTGCTCCTTCGTTTAACTTTGGTACCTGGTAGCTATCTAGAAAAATTGTCCATTTCCTCCAGATTTTCCAATTTTGTTGAGTATATGGCCTTTGTAGTAGGATCTGATAATTTTTTTAATTTCCTCTGTTTCTGTTGTTATGTCTCCCTTTTCAGTTCTGATTTTATTAATTTGAATGCTGTCTCTGCGACCCTTTGGTTAGTCTGGCTAAGGGTTTGTCTATCTTGTTGATTTTCTCAAAGAACCAGCTCCTGGTTTGTTTGATATTTTGTATAGTTCTTTTTGTTTCGACTTGGTTGATTTCAGCCCGGAGTTTGTTTATTTCCTGCCGTCTACTCCTCTTGGGTATACTAGCTTCTTTTTGTTCTAATGCTTCAGGTTTTGCTGTCAAGTTGTTAATGTATGCTCTTTCCACTTTCTTTTTGTGAGCACTTAGAGCTATGATTTTCCTCTTAGTACTACTTGCTTTCAATGAGTCCCACATGTTTGATATGATGTGTCCTCATTTTTCATTTAAATCTAAAAGTCTTTTAAATTTTTTTCTTAATTTCTCTTTGACCAAGTTATCATTGAGTAGAAGCATTGTTCAGTTGCCAAGTGTATGTCTGCTTTCTGTTGTTTTTGTCCATGTCAAAGACAAGTCTTAATCCATGGTGGTCTGATAAGGTACTGGGGATTATTTAATCTTTTTGTATCTGTTGAGGCCTGTTTTGTGACCAATTATATGGTCTATTTTCGAGAAGGTACCATGAGGTGCTGAGAAGAAGGTATATTCTTTTAGTTTAGGGATGAAATGTTCTATAGATGTCAGTTAAGTCCCAATTGGTTCATAACTTCTGTTAGTTTCATTGTGTCTCGATTTAGTTTCTGTTTCCATGATCTGTCCATAGCTGAGAGTGGGGTGTTGAAATCTCCACTATTATTGTGTAGGGTGCAATGTATGCTTTAAGTTTTAGTAAAGATGTCTTTTATGTATGTGGGTGCCCTTACATTTGGGGCATAGATGTTGAGAAATTGCAAGTTCCTCTTGGTACATTTTTCCTTTGATGAATATGAAGTGTCCTTCTTTATCTTGTTTGATTACTTCTGGTTGAAAACTGATTTTATTGATATTAGAATCGCTACTCCAGCTTGTTTCTTGGGACCATTTGCTTGGAGATTGTTTTCCAACCTTTTACTCTGAGGTAGTGTCTGTCCTTTCCACAGAGGTGCGTTTCCTGAATGCAGCAAAATGTTGGGTCCTGTTTACGTATCCAGTCTGATAGTCTATGTCTTTTTACTGGAGAATTGAGTCCATTGATATTAAGAGATATTAAGGAAAAATGAGTGTTGTTTCCTGTTATTTTTGTTAGTGGCAGTGGAGATATGTTTGTGTAGCTACCTTCTTTTACAGGTTTTTTGGAAGATTACTTTCCTGCTTTTTCTAGGTTGTAGTTTCCCTCCTTGTGATGGAGTTTTCCACCAATTATCCTTTGAAGTGCTGGGTTTGTGTTGAGATACTGTGTAAATTTGGATTTGTCATGGAATATTTTGGTTTCTCCATCAATAATGATTGACAGTTTTGCTGGGTATAGTAGTCTGGGGCTGACATTGATGTTCTTTTAGGGTCTGTATGATATCTGTCCAGGATCTTTCTGGCTTTTATGGTCTCTGGTGAGAAGTCTGGTGTAATTCTTATAGGTCTGCCTTTATATTTACTTTGGCCTTTTTCCCTTACTGCTTTTAGTATTTTTTCTTTGTTTTGTACATTTGATGTTTTGACTATTATGTGGCGGGAAGTATTTCTTTTCTGGTCTAAACTATTTGGAGTTCTGTAGGCTTCTTGTATATTTATGGACATCTCTTTCTTTAGGTTAGGGAAGTTTTCCTCTATAATTTTGTTGAGGATATTTACTGGTCCTTTAAGTTGGGAGTCTTCCCCCTCATCTATTCCTATTATCCTTAGGTTTGGCCTTCTCATTGTGTCTTGGATTTCTTGTATATTTTGGGTTAGTAGCTTTTTGTATTTTGCATTTTCTTTGACAGTTGTGTCAATGTTTTCTATGGAATCTTCTGCACATGAGATTCTCTCTTCCATCCCTTTTATTCTGTTGGTAATACTTGTGTCTATGACTCCTGATCATTTTTTTTAAGTTTTCTATCTCCAGGGTGTTCTCCCTTTGTGGATTTCTTTATTGTTTCTACTTCACTTCCATTTTTAGATCCTGCATGTTTTGTTTAATTCCTTCTCCCGTTTGGTTGCATTTTCTTGCAATTCTTTAAGGGATTTTTTAGTTTCCTCTTTAAGGGTTTCTATCTGTTCTTTGAGAGTTTTATTTATTCTTTCTTAAGTCCTCTATCATCATTATGAGAAGTGATTTAATTCTGAACCCTGCTTTTCTGGTGTGATGGGGTGTTCAGGCTTGCTATGATGGGGGAACTGGGTTCTGATGATGCCATGTAACTTTGGTTTCGTTGCTTATGTTCTTGCACCTTCCTTTTGCCATCTGGTTAAATCTAGTGCTACCTGTAACTTCTGTCTCTGATTGAGCCTGTCTTTCCAGTTGTCTCGCTTGTGTTTGGTCTTCTGGAAGTCCAGATGCTCTGTGATTGTTTTCCAGCTGCCCTGATTACAGTGGTATCTCTAGGATGCCTCAGGATATCGTGACTCTAAGGTAGCAGTCCAGCTAGATGTCTGCTGTTCTGGGTGCAGTGTCTTCTATTAGAATATCTCAGGATATGTTGTCTACACTCTGAATTCAGTTGTTCCTCTGTGGCTCTGTGTAGCGCGCAGCCTCGCTGATAAGGAGCACGCCCACTTCAGGATTCTTCTGACAGCATTTATTAAACAGCTCTCTTAATAGTGAGGTGGAGGAAGGACGCCGAGCTCAGAAAGCCCGCTGCTTAAATAGAGCTTTGTGAGACGTGCAGACCCTTCATTGGCTCAAATCTTTCATCCATTGTCATACCCGGTTTTCGCGCCATGTCAGGTGCATTCTCAAGTAAAGCTTCGTGAAGAACCAGGAAGCAGAAGCCTGCGCCATCTTTCAATGGCAAATGGCGGCTCTCACCTCAGCTCTCTGGGTTGAGTGGACCTTCCAGTATGTCTCAGGCGGAATCTGGGGTCCACACAACTGCAGACCTGGTAGAGGTCTGGTCCAGGCCTCAGAACAGCGGAGATGGGCAGAAGGGGGGTGCTAGCCAGCAGGGCACAGGGGTTGGGTGGGGTGTAGGTTTCTGCTGGATTCTGAGCACTCAGGGCACCCAGCTATGAGCTCAAAGTAGTATGTGGGTTTCCTACCTAAAGCTGGTTGTGGGATCTGTGGATCCCCCAGAATGTGTTCTGGCGGAATCTGGGGTGCACTCACCGCAGGCCTCAGACTGGAGGAGGGGCAAGTGGCGGAAGGGGAGTGCTAGCACTGGCTATGGGTTCTATGGATCCCCCAGAATGTGTCTGGCAGGAATCCGGGTGCACTCACCTGCAGGCCTCAGACAGGAGGAAGGGCGAGCGGCAGAAGGGGCGTGCTAACGCTGGCTATGGGTTCTATGGATCCCCCCGAATGTGTCTGGTGGAATCCGGGGTGCACTCACCCTCAGGCCTCAGACCGGAAGAGGGGCGAGCGGCAGAAGGGGTGTGCTAGCGCTGGCTATGGGTTCTATGGATCCCCAGAATGTGTCTGGCGGAATCCGGGGTGCACTCACCCGCAGGCCTCATACTGGAGCTTAAATAATTATTAAAATTATGTTCAATATATATCTGAGTGAAAACAGCCTTTTTAATTGGACAAATAGAAAAAAAATGTAGCTGCTTATATTATGAATGCTAATTATGTTGTCCAAAAATGTCCTGCTTACATTAGAGGATCTGCACATAGCTTCTGGAAAACTGGCTCCATTTTGTTATTATTGGTAAATGAATATGTCAATAGCCAGTAGCTGTAGAGAACAGATAGAATTGGGATTTTAATATTTCCTGTTCTTGGGACTGGGTGACTGAAGGGAAGGAGGTCCACCATGCCAAGAAAGTGTCAAGGAGAGGAGAGATGCTATGCCTGAGAAGAACATAGTTCAGATATGCATAGGCACCATGTGAATGATTCTTTCTATTGCTTTCTTTTTCTCTGATTGATTTCATCCCTGAATTTGATTATTTATTGCCTTCTGCTACTCTTGTGTGTTGTTTCTTCCTTCTTCCTTTTTCCCTAGATCTGTCAGATGTACTTTTAAATTGCTGATATGAAACGTTTGTAAATTCTTTATGGAGGCATTCAATGCTTTAAATGACCCATTTAGAACTGCTTTCATTGTGTCGCATTAATTTGGAAAGATTGTGCTTCATTTTCATTTAATTTTAAAATTCCTTTTATTCATTTATTTTTTTCCTACCTAGAAATCAGTGAGTATACAGTTGTTCAATTTTCATGAGTGTTTTGGAGTTCTGTTCTTTCTGCCTTTGTTGAATTCCAGCTTAAATCTGTGGTGGCATAATAACATACAAGTTATTTGAATTTTCTTTCATGTGTTGAGGTTTACTTTGTGACTGACTACATGGACTATTTTGTAGAAGGTTCTATGTGATGCTGAGAAGCAGGTACATTCTTTATTGTTTTGGTGAAATGATCTGTAGATATTGGTTAGGCTCATTTGATTGATAAAAGCATTTAGTTTCATTATTCCTTCATTAGTTTTCATCCAGATGACCTACTGATTGGTGAGGTTAAATCTTAAAGTCTCACATAGTAATAAATGAGGTTCATTGTGCAGATTAATTTAGCAATGTTTTATTTGAAAATGTGAGCACTCTTGTGTTTGGGGCATAGAGTTTCAGAATTGGGAAAGATTAGGTAGATTTTTTTCTTTAATGAGGATGAAATATTCTTTTCTGTATCTGTAGATTAATTTTGCATTAAAATATGTTTTGTTCCATACTAGAATACCTAATCCAGTTTGTTTCTGGAGTCTCTTTCCTTGGAAAATATTTTAGCCAGTGCACATTTGCCTGGAAAATTTTTTCTAGCCCTTTACTCTGAGGTAGTGCTATTTTATTTCTGAGGTGTGTTTCTTTTATAGAGCAGAATCATAAGCCTGTTTTAGCATCCATTAACTTGTGTGTTTTTTAGTGGGAAATTGAATCAATGATGTTCAGACATAGTAATGACCAGTGATGGTTAATTTCTATTATTTTGTCATAGTTTTTCTCCCTCCCTCTCTCTCTTCTTTCCTCTCTCTCTCTCTCCCTCTCTCTCTCTCTCCCTCTGTCTCTCTCTGTCGCTGTCTCTCTCTCTGTCTCTAGCTCTCTCTCTCTCTCTCTCTCTCTCTCTCTCTCTCTCTTTCCCTTTCTATTGGTGTGGGTGTGTATTTTTTCTGAGTATCACATGTGTTTTTTGTTTGTTTTGTTTTGTTTGTTTGTTTTTTGAGACAGGGTTTCTCTGTGTAGCCCTGGCTGTCCTGGAACTCATTCTGTAGAGCAGGCTGGCCTCAAACTCAGAAATCCATCTGCCTCTGCCTCCCAAGTGCTGGGACTAAAGGCATGCGCCACCACCACCCAGGGAGTATCACATGTTTTGTTTTTGATGGTATAGAATTACTTATTGCCTGTCTCCTGTCTTCTTGGATGTAGTTTCCCTTTTTGGGTTAGAGTTTTGCTTCTAGTATTTTGTGTCAATCTGGGTTTGTGGACACATATAGTTTAAATTTTGATTTTTCTTGAAATATTTTGTTTTCTTCATCTATGGAGATTGAGAGTTTTGTTGTGTATAGTACTCTAGGTTGGCATCTGTAGTTTTTTAGAGGTTGCAATATATCTGTTCAGACACTTGAAGTTTTAAGGGCTTATTTTGGGAATTTTGGTATAATTCTGTTTTTTGCCTATGTGTACTACCTTTCCCCTTTATCTCTCCTCTCTTAATATCCCTTTCTATGTTCTGTAGAATTACTGTTTTGTTTGCTATGCAGTGGGAGGAGTTTCTTTTATGGTGTTGTTTAATTGGTGTTCAATAAGCTTATTACATGTTTATAGGCATGTCTTTCATTTGTTTGGCAAAGCATTCACCTATGATTTTATTGAAATTAATTTCTCTTCCTTGGGATAGTACTCTCCATTTTCATCTATTCCTCTGATTCTTCAGTTAAACCTTTTCATGGTAACCCATATTTCTTGGATATTATCATGTCAGGATTTTTTAAATAAAATATTTTCTTTCTTTGATGTATCATAACATGTATCCTCAATGGTTAGTATTTCCTGGAGGCAATTGCATACAAAAGTACTATCCAATTACTAAAACAATGTGTTTTTATTTCACCATGTCTGCCTAATGAACCCATACATTTTATATAAAGTCCATTCTGTCATTCTTAAGCTGCAATCCTGTTTTATAGAGTTTTTGCCCTTGTTGTGCTATGATTCTAAATAATTTTAAATGTAGTATAATTTTTCCCTAAGACAAAGTATTTGAAGTATAATCCATATTACTTGAAAAGTACAAAAAAAATTTGAAATCTTTTTGTGAACTAGACCTTCATCTTGCATTTCTGAAATTTCTAAACTTTTACCTCATTATGATGTGAAAATCATAGTAGAATGAAAGAGAAAAAAAGAAACCTATGGAAAATTCCAGTTAATCATTGAGGCTCAATCTGAGTTCTTATTAGTACTTTTTGTAGACTGATAATACATCATATGTGTGAGTTTTGCAGGTAAGTACAATGTCTCTCTTCGTGTTGTACAGTATTTGCTTCATAGAAAGTAAATGACAAAGTATTGGGTAGTAAAGATGCTTTTACTGTAACACTTTTCAACCTCTGATCAGCTCAAAGTTGTCAACATGGATGATATTGTTGGAGGCTGAAGTTCAGGTGCATTCAGTGACAGGTGAAGGTACTAGAATTGGTGCAGTGCTGTTATATTTACATGTGAATAGTGTTTTTAACAATTAATCCAAAGGAATCAAACTCACTTTAAAAGGAAACAGGTAAGAAAATATAATCAAGGTTCTCTCCTTAAAACAACAAAATCATGGTATTTTATAATGGGAAATGGAGGCCAAGAATAATATCTCGTTGGAGACAATAGTGAGATAGGAATTGATTGCCTTGTTTTTCTTGGCCACAGACAAGTGTTTTGTTTACCTATTATCAGAAATAATTTCAGCTGGGGATACCTCACAGACCCTGACCATTATTGTAAATAAAGGCGTCATTTTTTTTTTTTTTTATAAAGCACCTTAGGCAAAGGTAAAAAAAGTAAAGGGTGAATATAAAATTTAACTATATTCAGCCTCCATTTAAAATTACAATCTGCCTGTTAGTTACATAATAGGTCACTACTGCTACCTACCCAGCTCTACAGAGAAATACACCATCTTCTGGAAAAACAAAGCAGCTGAAGGCAGAAAAGGATTTTTTTTTCCTTCTGCCTATATAAGCTCATGATCTCTGAAGCTGTTTTCTGGCAGAAGGCAAGGAGTTGTGATTCCTGCTTTCCACACTTCAGTTTTATCAGGGACAGGGCAGGGAATTGGTTGCCTACCAATAAAGAGTGGCTCGTGGAAGGTGTAATTTCCATATAAATTTTTGTGAGACATTTCATTCTGGAGGAGAAAGAAAAGATGTGTTCTTCTCAGGTAAATGTGTGCATTGGTATGGGACATGATGACTATTTTTAGAGAAATAACCTCATATTATAACATCCAAACTTTCACTGTGCTAACTCACATTTACAAAAAAACCCTTCATATTATTCTGTGTTTTAATTTATAAAATAATTCATATAGCATATTATTTAATAAATATATAATTTTATTATATATTAAACTATGTAATAAATGTATAATACATAAGTAATATATATTGTATATTAAGTTATATAATGAATACATAATAATAAATTATATAATAAGACTGAGAGACTATTGCCATAGGTCTCAGCTTTCCTGCTGCTGCAACTCTTAATAAAATTCTTAGGTTTTATTGATCCAAACCATGAGGTTATTTTTGTTCCTAGTTCATAACTGCACTTTTGCTACTGCAATGAAGCATGCAATGTATTACATGATATGTAAATATCTCTGCTTTCTCGAGGCTAGAAAACCAGCATTAGATCATTTAGGGGATTATGCCATTTGACCAAGAAAAGTGTCAACATCCACATGTTGAGAACTACTAGACTATTGGATCTTTGCAGAGAAGTCAAATACTCTTTTTCATAGATCATAAGTCATCAAAAATTCATATTAGTTACTGATATCATAAAAGTTTACATAGGTAACTAATCTTTTCTTGGGTCAAATATAGAACTTAGCTAATAGACATGAGGGAAAATGGTTAATTTTAATTTCAGGGTCTACTGACATTCATTGATGTGGCTATAGAGTTCTCTAAGGAGGAGTGGGAATGTCTCAGTTCTGCTCAGAAGGCCTTGTACAGAGATGTCATGTTGGAGAATTACAACAACCTGGTTTCTGTGGGTAAGAATATTTTTATTTCATAACTTCTACTTCACCTCAGGAATGTCTGAAACTTATTTTAGTATTTGGATCTGCCTTCATTAATTACACTTAATTATGAGTGACATATTTACAACTAATATATTACCTAAATTTATTTTGATTTTACATTTAACCTAAGGATCCTTCAATCTTAGTTACTTATTTGTAGGCAGTCATTATAATTTATATGAATCCACTTTGACTTCCACAGTTGTTTTTATCTAGTGTTATAATTTTAAAAAGATATTCAGAGTTTGAAAAAGAATTGAATTATGAAGAGTCTAAATTATTTTGGAAAAAAGTGATTTTAAAAAGTCATTCATGCATTTTTTAACTCTCCTTCATGTTACATGCATGGTACATTCCTATGTAAGTACCCAGGCACATTCAATTGTATATTGTTATGTATATTTGAATATACAGGTGTTACACTTTCAAAACCAGAGTTAATCATCTGTCTTGAACAACAAAAAGAGCCCTGGATTGTTGATCGAGAGAAAACAGAAGGAAGAGAACCAGGTAATCTGAAATAACATAAAATGGGAATGATAATTCTAAACCAAGGAGCAATCTAGACCTGAAGTGTGGTTATTATTTTATATTAAATCTATCTTACATAGAGATTATTCCTAAGCATTTAATTAAAAATACTGTACCAAAGAAATGTAAACCATGGCTGTTATTTGAATTTTGCCTTATATTATTTGAATAGTGGTAGTTAGAAATATAGTATGTAATATCTGCTTTAAAAAGTAGTAAATGATTATTTTGTATTTTAATTGTTATAATTATTTTTCTGTTGCAAATATATGACAAGTACATTTTAGTAATTATTGTTTTATTACCTTTCTAAAGAATGTTATAAATTATATTTTGCTCATTTTTTTCTTTCTTTCATCTCCTCGCAAATTAGTTCCACTTCCAACATTAATTCAATATCTTAGTTCTCTGACTGTTTATGTTCCTTTCTCTTTCTCTCTCTGTCTCTATCTCTCTCTCACTTTCTCTGCATTCTCACTTTCAAAAACAGAAAAAAGAAACAAAAGTAGAAGCCAAAAATGTATTTAAAGATAGTGTTATATTTGTACTGACAAATATTTGTGAACATAATCCAAGAAATATAATATAACTAACATTGCATCATAGAATAAAACTGATTTTCCCTCTCCAAGAAATTATGTACTTTGGATAGGTTCTTACATCATAGAAAATTTTCTACCCAATTTCTCCTTCTCAAAGCTGGGGTCTTATCTGCCTTGAACATGTCCTTGTCTCTTGAATGTTGTCACAATCTCAGTGAGTTTATATAGACATTAATCTTGTGTGGAAATGCTATTTAGCATCGTTAACCACTATGTCCTATAATATTCTGTGTTTTATCTCTTGTGTTGATCCATGAGCATTGATAGGAGGGGTGTGAAAAATATAGTGCATACTACTGAGTCTTCCAACATCTCGCAGTTTTTTCATTTCTCCAGGTGTTGATCTCCACATTAACCTTCTTTATTGAATGTTGATTGCTGCAAAGATATACTGGAAAAACAATATACTTTTAGGACGACGTATTATCATGAATTTATTTATTTATTTATTTATTTATTTATTTATTTATTTGGGTTTTTTGAGACAGGGTTTCTCTGTGTAGTTCCTGGCTGTCCTGGAACTCACTCTGTAGACCAGGTTGGCCTCTCGAACTCAGAAATCCACCTGCCCTCTGCCTCCCAAGTGCTGGGATTAAGGCGTGCGCCACCACCGCCCGGCCTATCATGAATTTAATTTGCAGAAATTATAGTAGATTATAATACAAGACCCAGGACATGTTTACTCTCAGATTATTGGCCTCATATACAGTTTCAACTATGGGTTTTAACTTAAACAACCACCATACTGTCAAACAACCTGTGATAAATACTGCCAATGCATTTGTGGAATGATTTACACCAATGAGCATTGTTGAGGCCCACATTTTGCCTCAACACTTTGTCTCAACACTTTTGGGGCTAAGTGCTCTGATCAAGAGAGAGTGTGGCTCTTGGGGCAAGAGACTCGAAGAATGGAGACAAGACAGGGTGTGATTCAGTCTCTTCTATTTTCTCAAGTCTCCCTCAAGTCTCTCTTATTGAAGGGAATTCTTGAGGTATTTTATATACACAAGCAGGAGAACACAGGTGAAAACATTACCACGTGCACCATACAGCTGAGGTCACTAAACAGCAAAAACAAGCTATGTGGGATAAACAATATACTTATCACAGTGTGCTTCAGCTGTTATAGGCTTTTTGAAAACCAAGTCCTTTCATCAGGGTATATGGTTCCAGATGGCTGCCAAAGTTGATCTAGCCGCTTTCTGCTTAAGTCAGCTCCCAACAGAGCATATCTTACACGAAGGTCAACATTGGACATCACAAAATAAATAAATGAATAAAACTAATAATCAATATTGTCCTCCTATAGCAAAGTAGTAACCTGAAAGGTACTATGAATGTAAGTCAGTAAGCATGAAATATGCAGTTTAATATTCTACTCAATATTTCTAGTGTTTTATGTATTTACTGTCTTTGTCAGTGGACACATATCCTCAGGTTTAAAAATGAAAATAAATATGTCTGGAATTACTGTGATATTTCAGTGGACTATAACTCAAAATATTACAACCCATTGCTTGTACTATATGCAATGTGTAGAGACATGTGATGTGTAGCTTTGCAACGTCCATCCTAATTAGTGGTAATGTCATTTAAGCTGTCTTTCATGTGAATATATGTTAGGAAGCTTGTGTGACAGTAGTTTTTTCATATATCATTAAAAGATGTGAACCAGAGAAATGGTGCAGAAGTTAGAGCTGATTGCATTTTAATTGTATGGATTGATTTCAAGATCAGAAGCCACCTAGTGGAAAAATATTCTATAAAGGATTTCCTGATTACACATATGCCTACACACACAACACACACACACACACAGACACACACTGTGTGTGTGTCTGTGTTGTGTGTGTATAAAAACGTTAAAATTGGCCCTACTGTGTTATTGATCTCCACTATATTCTTCTCTATTCTATGCCCGACCTCATGATATAAACTTGAGTATATTTTGTTTATCTTCTATAAAAAACAACAAGGATATTCGGGTCCCTAACTAGCTACATAGATATTCTAAATATAACAGATATTGCCATATCTTAAAAAGCTAAATTAGCACATGAATTAGCTTGCATTGTTTGTTTTCTCAAAATTACTCATTTATATCGATTGTTCCTAACTTCATCCATTTATCTAAAAATTCCTTAAACATAAAATAATAAAAAGTTTCATGAACCCTAAAAGGATCTTGTACATACAGCTTACAAACTGTAAGTCAAGATGAAATGGACTGTTTAAATACAACACAAATCCTCTGATGGTAAACAAGTTTCCATCAGAGCCACCCAACTAAGAAATCCTATGGCCATGTTAGAATGAATGCCAAGTTCTTTATGTTTTTCTCAGTGAAAAAACTCAAGGAAGTTTTCAATGTTTTTCCCTTTACAAAATAAAAATGAAATTATTTGGTCCAAAATCTAAACAGAGATAATTGAGTCTCCGTATTCCTTATATAATAAGATACTAATTTGGTAGTAAAATATTTTGAAAATTAACTCATACACATTACAAATGATTATCTACTATGTTTAAGTTGGTTTCATTCCAGAGATGAAGAGGATTTCAACATAAGTTAACTAACAAGGTAATAAAATGAGTAAACAAACTACAACATAGATACCACAGGATGATCTCAAAAGGCTCTGAAAAGGCCTATGACAAAATACAGGATCATTATGTTACACTTATAAACAGACTAAGGATAGTAAAGGGAGGTTTAAACAAGCCTGGTGTAGCAACATTCTTCATGGAGAGAGCCTCAAAGCAATTTGCTTAAAATCAGGGACAGTAGATGTTTGCCCATATTTTCCATAGATATTTAATATTTTATGAAATCATATCTAAAGCAATAAGACATAGTAATTAGTTTTAGATAATAAGCATAGATTAGGTACTATCAAAGTGTCTATTATTTGATAATAATTTTACATATACATAAATTTGACATGGCATTTCTCAGTCTTTTAATCAGATTTGTGTTGATCTGTGGTTCTTTTTAACAGCATTGTCATCCCTTAGTGACATAACCACACACACGTGGTGATATATTTATATATTATAAGGTATATAAATTTTACATATGTAATGAGTATCATATACAGACATATTTATTTTGTACAATTTTAAGTAATGTAAAACAATATTTCTATGTGGATTACCAAAACTACCTTTTTATTATTTGTCAAAAAATCTTATTTCTTTTTCTATATTGACCGTTTGCCTGCTTCCTAATTTAGAAACTCTTACCCATTCCAAATTTATATTTCCTCTATTTGTCCCCCATCACTATCCATATAATTACACTACACTCATAAGTCTTAGGAAAATGAGCATTAGTTTCTCACTAGATATGATCAGCATCATGGGTTTTGCAGTACAGAGTGTTCATCACTTAAACAATACATTGTGACAAACAACAGGAACCGACACACAGAGATGATTTTATGTAAGTGTAAATACACATAACAAATACACACACACATGCACAGGTACACAAGTGTAGGCTCTTAAAATATAATCAAAGGAAAAAGGAAGAAAAGCTTTTTACATGGGAAGGAAGGTGGGGAATGTGGAGTCTTTCCTGGGACATGCTGGGGGAAAAGAAGGGATGGTAAATAGGATGATGTGCCTACTACAATTGGAAATATTTTTTTAATTAGTTAATTAAACTAAGTTATTTTACATCACTTTACATAAAGCTTTCTTGTTATATGGGTATTCCACTTGTTTGATTAGATTTGTACCAAGGTATGCCATTTTACTTGTGGCTATTGTGAAGGTAGTTATTGTACTTATTTTTTCTTCAGGCCATTTATCAATTGTATGAAGGAGGGCTACTGAGTTTTTGGGTTAACTTTATACTGAGCCCCTTTACAAAGTCATTTTTAGTGTAGGAAGTATTTGATGAAGTTCCTCAGTCAATTTACATATACTATTACATCTTTGTGCATTGCAATATTTTTTCTTTTATTCTTTTAAAATTATTTTTTAATTATTTTATATATTTCATCTCAAATGTTGCCACCTGGATTCTCTTCCCAAAGTTCTTCATCCCATTCCCATACACATTCACCTCTGAGAGGGTGTCCCCCCTCGCCTGCCCCTGCACATCAAGTCTCTATAAGTTTAGGCACATCCTCTCTCACTGAGGCCAAACAAGGCAGTCCTTTGCTACATATGTGCCAGGGACCTTGAACCAGCTTATGTGTGCTCTTTGCTTAGTGGTTTAATCTCTGGGAGCTCCCAGGGGGTCCAGATTAGTTGACATTGTTCATCTTCCTATGAGGTTGCCTTCCCCTTCAGCTCCTCAATCCTTCCTCTGTTGCTTCCATAGGGTCCCCAACCTCAGTCCAATGTTTGGCTGTACATATTTCCTTCTATCTTAGTCAGCTGGTGGGAGAGTCTCTCAGGTGCCAGCTATGCTAGACTTCTCTCTGCAAGCACAACATGGCATTAATAACAGTGTCAGGGTTTTGGTGTCCACCAACAGCCCAAGTTGGTCACTGTGTATCTTTGCCTTTACTTTCTGCTCTATTTTAGTCACAGAATTTCTTTTTATCAGGAACAATTCTGGGACAAAACTTTTAAAGGTGGGTCAGTGAAATCATTCCTCCTCTTTTACAATTTATATCTTCTTGATCTCCTTTTGTTGCCTGACTGATCAAACTAGAAATTAAAGTAGTATGCTGAGGAAAAGTTTGGCTCTGTTTTCTTCTGTTTCTGTTTTGTGGAATAATTGAGGAGCATGGATATTAGCTTTCGTTGACATTATGAAGAATTCTCTGCTAAAAGCATCCAGGGATGAGATTTTTGATGTAGTTGTTTTTGTTGAGAAATTTTAATGACTGCTTCAGTTTCCCTAGTTGTATTGTTTACCTGATCTTAACTTTGGAATGTGGAGTCTATCCAGAAAAGTACACATTTCATTATACTTTCTAATTCTAGGCACAGAGCCTTTTGAAATAAGAGTTATTGATTCTTTGGATTTCATTGGGTTTTGTTGTTATGTCCATGTTTTCATTGTCTGATTTTTCCATTAGGGATGTTTTCTCACTGATTTTTAGTTAGTTCAGCGAAGGGTTTGTCTGTCTTGTTGATTATTTCAAAGAACCAGCTCTATGTTTTTCTTGATTCTTTTTCTTGTTATCTTTGTTTCTAATATTTTGCTTGAAGCTATGTGTTTTCTTTCCTGCCATCTAATCCTGTTTGGTGTCTTTGTTTTTTGTCATTGTTTTTGTTGTTCTAGTGCTTTCATGTGTGTTTAATTTGCTAGTATGTGATGTATCTATCTATTTTCTTTAAGAAGGCAGTGTTATGATCTTTCCTCTTAGCATTGCTTTCAGTGTATCTCCTAAATTTGAGCATAGTTTGCCTTAATTTCTCGTGAATTTAAAAATTCTTTAATTTTTTTTATTTCTTCATTGACCTTCAATGTCATTGATTTAAGAATTATTCAATTTCTATCATTTTGTATGCATTCTGATTTTCTATTGTTGAAATTCAGGATTAATTCATGGTGCTATAAAAATATACTAGTGTTTATTACAGTCTTCTTGTATTTAATGAAGCCTAATAAATGACAAGCATATGGTCAATTTTTGGGAAGGATCTGTGACCTGCTAAGAAGATTATATACTTTTTTTTTGTTTTGTTTTGTATATATCTGTTAGGTCCATGTGATTCATAATGTCTGTTATTTTCTTTTTTGATTGTTTGTCTATTGCTGAGAGTGGAGTGTTCAAATCTCCCATTATTATTGTGTAGTGTTCATTGTATGTTTTGAGATTTGTAAAGTTTTTTTTTTAAATAATTGTGGGTTCATTTGTTGTGTAAAAGTTCAGAATAGAGACTTCACCTGGTATGTTATTCCTTTTATACATATAAAGTGTTGTTCCTCATGTGTTCTGATTATTTTGATTGAATATCTATTTAATTAGATATACAAATGGCTAATCCAGCTTGTTTCTTGTGTTTATTTGATTAGAACAACTTTTTATCAAGGACTTTCTTCTGTTGTAGTATTTGTCTTTGTTACTGATTAAAAAAAAAAACATTTTGATTTAAAAAAAAACAATGAAATGATAGATCCTGGTCACATATCCATACATTTAGTCTGTTTTTTTTTTTTAAATAGGAAAATTTCATCCATTTATATTGACAGATATTAATGAGGAGTCATTGTTAGTATCTGTTATTTAGATATTGTTGTGGTGTGTGGTGTGTGTGTTTATGTGAATGTGTGTGTTTATGTGCATGTGTGTGGTTTGGTATTTCTTCCTTTGCTTTTTCTGGTGTGAATTATTTATGTCTTGTTTTTTGGGGGTGTATTTACCCTTCTAGTGCTTGAGTTATCCTCCCACTATTATTTATAAAACTGTATTAATGGAAATTTTTTTATTGTATTTGCTTTGCTTATGGATTTTTTTTGGTTTTCTTCATTGGTGGTAATTTAATGTTTTGGGGGATAAAGGTTGTGGTCGAATATCTGTAGTGTCATATGTCTAGGCCCTTCTAGCTTATAGATTATCTGTTGAAAAGTCACGTGTAGTTTCTGATAACTTTGTCTTTATATGATTTTTAACCTTTTTCTCTGGCAGCATTTTGTATTCTTTCTTTTGTACTGTACATTTAGTCTTTTGTATCTTATACTCTGAGGATTAATTTTGGATCCGATCTATTTGATGTTCTGTAAACTTCATAGATGTATAAACCATATGTTTCTTTAGGATGGAGAATTTAATTTTCATAAATTTCTAGTGAATAATTTCTGTGCCTTTAAGCTGGGAATCTTCTCTTCTTCTATTCATATTTTTTGTGGTTTAAACATTACATACTTTTCCAAATCTCCTGCAAATCTGGTGTTAGAAATATTTTAGACTTGAAATTTTCTTTATCCAATTTATCTTTTTCTATCATATCTTCTACATGTTTGATTTTCCTTTCATATCTTTTATTTGGTTGGCAGTACATGTGTATAAAGATCCTGTTCTCTTCCCTAGGTTTTTCAGTTCATGTTTTGTTCATTGCTTCTATTTTCTTTTCAGATTGTGAATATTTTTATTTACTTACTTCATCCATCTGATTGTAATTTCCTGCATTTCTTAGTATTCATTTATTTTCTCTTCAAGGATATCTACATTAGATTTTATTTTCTGTACTTTAGGGGAATTATTCATTTTTAATGGTCTCTATCATCTTCACAACATGAAATTTAAGACCATTTTCTTGCAATTCAAGTTTGCTAGTATATACAGTGTTTGCTAGTGTATACAGTGTTTGCAAGTGTATACAGTATGTACAGTATATATTTTTTGTCCTCTTGTTGTGAAATAGTACTTTGGGTATTGTTGAATATATTTTTCTCATGTGCTTTAGCCATCTGGTTGTCACTGGTATTGGAAGGCCTGGTAGAATTGTTGCTGTTCTCTGGGATTTCGGGGTAGAGTTGTGTTGCCCTGTGTGGCAGCAGCATTTTAGAATTACTGGCCAAGCTGGTAGTGCCTTGTGGCTTCAAACATTTTTTTGCTCAGGAAATGAATGTCCTTAAGGGACAAAGCTAGGGGTTTCTAATGGCTGCAGGAATTTGGGATTGCAGGTAGTTATGTGTACTGAAAGATGCAGATCTCTTCTGTTGTACTTGCCAGGGAACCTGTATTGTAGAGGTTTAGGGACTGGGAAATCTCACATGGTTGGGCTGGGTGTCAGCAGGCCTCCAAGGATGCAGACAGAGCTGTCTTCCAGACAATGATGTGCAGACCAGGGATTCAGAAATATATTTCAAAAATAATGTTTGAAATTTTCAAATTTTAGTTTCAGAATATCATACTTTAAATTTAAATATACTGTAACATATGAGTATTTTAGAAAAATCGACATTATACACAGATTAAAAATTCTCAATGTTATATGAAATTTATGTCTCAGTGAATTTTCTTTAAGATTTGAGAACATTTTAAATCTTCATTTCTCATGTGCCTGACATGATTTGTAACTGGTACACTTAGATTTTTATTATGTTTCTTTCTTACAAATAATCTTTTGATGTTAAAACCATTAATTAATATTTGACTAGGATTCAATCCTAAAATGAGTATTGTACTTCTTTATTTCTGTCATTGTTTTCTTCAGTGATCTGAAAAATGATTTGTATCCATATTAATATTGAGAATCATAATGAGGAGGAAAAATTATTCATGGGTGATAGTTAAAAAATTTGTTTCAAATAAACTTTTACTCTGAATAATTCCTGATGACTTTTGTATATATTAGAAAATATATGATACATTTCATGAAATGTGTCTTAACCTTCTTTACATTTATGACATTTATTTCATTGGAACAACGTTTCTGAAATTCTATGTTATGTCCTTTTGCTTAAATCCTATGATTAGTGTTATTTTAGGCATTATTCCAGTTTATTATTTTCATCCAACTCAAACACGTCATATAATGGTTTACTTTATTTCTTTCAGCACTTTCCTGTGGTCATAACAAGGCACTCTCCCAAAAGTGTGTATAGAAGATTATTTCCAGAAAGAAATAACACAACAATTTGAACATAATGACCTTTCAGATTTACAAAGAAAGAAGTTCCTGGGAATATAGAGATGGCAGTGAGAAGCATAAAAAGTGTCATCATGGAAATGTTCTGCTGGGGAAACACATCTATTTGTTTTCTGAAAAGGACAAAGAGGCTCGAATCTCTCCTGAGAGAACTCAGTCTGAGTCACTCCCAATTATACAGTTAGAGACTGCTCTAATAAAATGTTCACAACAAGTTTTAAAATACAACTCAGTTCTACACACAAATGTAGAACCATTCAAAAGTGATATTTGCATGAATAAACTAGATTTCTGGAATTATTTAACAAGTAACACATTATTAGACAATATTACACCAAGTTATGAACAAAGAAGATTTTGGAGACAAGAAAGTACTGAGTATCATGAATATGAAAATTATTTCCCTAAAAATTTATTGCAGCTCTGTCAACCAGTAAATCTTTGTGATGAGTTCTACAATTTAGATCAATGTAAGAAAATGACCATGTATGCAATGAAACTTGGATCATATCATGAGAGAGATGCTTCTGCAAATGCAAACAGATTATATGATATCAACATAGTCTATCAGAACCCATTAAGGAAGTATTACCTAAACATTCTACATAGAGGTATTTTATACAAAGGAAATATCTTACATGATTCTCTTCATAAAAGAATTACTAGTAAAAATAAGATAAGTAATTCTGTTTCAGAAATTCAAGACAACCCTGAAAGAAGACAGGCTATCTCTAATAACTACTATCAGTTATTTTTCCAACTTCTGGAATATGCCACAGAGAAAATTCACAAATATGATGATAATTATGGTATTTTAAATCAATCCTTAATACTTCAGTTATATAATGCAAATGTGGATGAAAGAAGATGACAGCCGATACACATGTGATGCTTACATGAATGCAACAATTGAATCATCAAAATTACAGAGGGATAATATAAACCATATTAACAGAATTATTTTCAAGGACCTAACATGTGAAAAATTCTTGAATTTTTATAAATATATATTTCCACATGTTTCAGTTCATAAAGGAGAAGGCACTCAGAAAGCCAAAGTATTTACCCAGACCCCAAATATTCAAGCTCACCAAAGCATCCATAAAAGAGACAAACCTTACAAATGTAAAGAATGTGGAAAATCTTTCTCCTGTTTCTCAAGGCTTAAAGTTCACCACAGAAACCATACTGGAGACAAGTCTTACAAATGTAATGAATGTGGAAGATCCTTCTCCCATTCATCATGTCTTAGAGTTCACCACAGAATCCATACAGGAGACAATCCTTACAAATGTAAAGAATGTGGAAGATCCTTCTCCCATTCCTCAAGTCTTAGAGTTCACCACAGAATCCATACAGGAGACAAGCCTTACAAATGTAATAAGTGTGGTAAATCATTTACACAGTCCTCAGATCTTAAAATTCACTACAGACTCCATACTGGAGACAAACCTTACAAATGTAATAAGTGTGGTAAATCATTTACGCAGTCCTCACAACTTCATGTTCACTACAGAATTCATACTGGTGAGAAACCTTACAAATGTCATGAATGTGGGAGATCATTCACCTATTCCTCAAGTCTTAGAGTTCACCACAGAATTCATACAGGAGACAAACCTTACAAATGTACTGAATGTGGGAAGTCTTTTGCCCATTCCTCAAGTCTTAGAAATCACCACAGAATCCATACAGGAGACAAGCTTTACAAATGTAATAAATGTGGTAAATCATTTACACAGTCCTCACAACTTCAGATTCACTATAGAATTCATACTGGTGAGAAACCTTTCAAATGTACTGAATGTGGGAAGTCTTTCACTCGTTCTTCATATCTTAAAGTTCACCACCGCATCCATACTGGAGACAAACCTTACAAATGTACTGAATGTGGGAAGTCTTTCACCCGTTCTTCATATCTTAAAGTTCACCACCGCATCCATACTGGAGACAAACCTTACAAATGTACTGAATGTGGAAAGTCTTTCACCAGTTCTTCATATCTTAAAGTTCACCACAGCATCCATACTGGAGACAAACCTTACAAATGTAATGAATGCGGAAAATCTTTTGCCCATTCCTCAAGTCTTAGAAATCACCACAGAATCCATACAGGAGACAAGCTTTACAAATGTAATAAGTGTGGTAAATCATTTACAAAATCCTCACAACTTCATGTTCACTACAGAATTCATACTGGAGAGAAACCTTACAAATTCAATGAATGTGGGAAATCCTTCACCAGTTCTTCCAGTCTTAGAGATCACCACAGCATCCATAATAGAGACACACCCTACAAATAGTAATAAGTGTGGTAAATCATTTACACAGTCCTCACATCTTTTCATTCAGTATAGAATTCCTACTGAAGAGGAATTACATTACAAATGTAATGAATGTGGGAAATCTTTCACCATTCCTCCAGTCTCAGAGTTTACCACAGAATCCATGTAGGACACACACCTTAGAAATGTCATAAATATGATAAATAATTTACATGGTTCTTACATCTCCAAGTTTACTACAGAACCCACTTAGAGTTCAACCCTCCAAACATAAAGGATGTGGCAAATCTTATATCTGGTGTTAATCTCTCTAAGGTCATCAAACAATCCATACTGGAAAGCAATCTTATAGGTATAATGAATGCAGAAAGTCCTATTCCTGCTCATCAAATTTTCAGTCTTACCAGAGAATCCTTACAGGAAACAAACCTGAAAAATGTGGTAACAGTGGACATTTATTTCCAAAGTCCTCAACTCTTCAGCCTCATCACTATAATCTATCCTGGAGACAAACCTTTCAAATATAGTGAATTTAGGAAATCATTTACCCTGTCCTCAAATCTTCAAGGTGACCACAGAATCTGTGTTGAAAAAAAATTACCAATGTAAAGAATGTGAAAAATCATACACTCAGAAATCTTACTTGCAAACCAAATTTAGCATGCATACTAGAGGCAAACCTTACAAATGTAAAGAATATGGCAAATCATTTATCACAAGTTCAATCCTTAGACCACAAAAAAGATCCATGCAAGAGACTAACATGATAGGTAATTACTCTTCTAGTATTCATTCAGAAATCTGTTGTTTACAATGAGAAATGTATTCATAAGAATTTAAATAATGTTGAAACCTTACTCAATATCAGAGAACTACCACAGGAAAGTCCCATATTTCATTAGGAATTGGAAACATTTTACCCCAAAAGAGCTTATATTCATATTAAGTATTTATTTGGAAAAAAATGAAAAAAGCTCACCCAGTACTAATCTGACATCATTAATTAATCATGGTATGGAGTTTATATTCTAACAAAGAAATAGTATTTTAAAATGTAAGGATTTAAGCCAAGATAATATTAATAACTATCCTAATAAAAACCAGTTGTATAGTGTTGTGTATGTTTTACTAGTCTTTAAACTTTTTATAGAGTTTATATTATAGGTAATTTTAAAACTCAAACTAATCCCTTCTTTGTCAGTGTTTTCAATAAATACATTACAACTATCTTCTATTGATTCTGCCTTGGTGTGATTTGTATTCATTTTATGCTAGGATGGCATCATTCTCATCCTACCTTTACTCATTAATAATACCACAAAATCATGTCTCAAAAATTAATTTGATATCTTTAGACAAATGCCAAGACAGCAATTATGAGATGTACATATCCTGAGGAGAGAATCCCTGAGGTTGTGTGTGTGTGCGTGTGTGTGTGTGTGTGTGTGTGTGTGTGTTTTATGGATGAAGTCACTGTCATTTCAAGAAACATAACTTCAGGTATATGAAAAAGTTCAAAGTTGGCCCATTGTTGGGTGATGGGATTGAGGATTTAATATGATAAATCCTCCTGTGCACATATTTTGATATTCATTGTGGGTGCTGAATATAGTCTACTATAGAATTCTCCTGCATAGAAGTTTTATCCAAAATATTTGTTCCCTAGAGAAATTAGTTATCCTAAATAAACCAAAGCTGCCTCCTCCTTACATATATACATAATAAACCTGTCTCTCTACTTCTTTGTGGCTATTGACCTGTGTCCCATGTTAAACTCTGTGGAATGAATCTGCTGAGCTTTCTGGACACAGTGATTCAACATTGCAGATCATATCACTGGGATCACATCTGAATATAGCTTTTCAACAGAACCCTTTACTCTTTGCTCTCTGTCTTTTAAATATTGCCTTGAGACAACAGTCAGATCTATTAATAGAAACATGCTGAAAATGACAAATTTTAGACAATATTTTTTTTTAAACATGAAGGAAGTACTTTGAGTCTTTTAAATGAATAGTATTAATAATTTCATTAAGGATGAAAATTGCCAGTGCATTAAGTACTAATTATTATATAAGTAAGACTTCACAAATAACATTTTATGAATGTAGACAGAAAGAAGTTTATCAAAAATGAAAACTATACTTAGAATTGTGTCTTTCACAAGTCTGTGCAGAGAGATTTTGGAACTCCAAGAGAACTGTATTGAAAGATAGCTGTCTGAAATCTGTCTCCAGCAGAACATAGGCAATCAGCCTGTAATCGATGATTTGACTTTGAGTTATTCATTCATTACTGCCAGTTAGCATTTCCTGAGATTTCCTCTGCAAGCCGAGGCTAGTCCCTGACACTTCACTCAGGTTTGGTTTCTTGAGCTGTGCTGAAGAATTTTACTTCTATAAAATCCAAATTGTTAATTGTTGGCCTTAATTCTGAGGAAACGGGATTTCTATTCAGAAAATACTTTCAAATAGATAGCTAGATGATAAAACATTAGAATATACATAGATATGTAGTGGATATATTATATGTACATAAATATGCTTACCTAAATAAATATTTATATCTATATATATGTAATCTATGAATGTATTTTCTGAATAAGATTCCATACACACACACACACACAATCTAGGTTTATTTCTATGTACTTTATCCTCCCTCTATAATTATGTTAATATAGATAGGATATAAATGTATAAGTTTTCTATATATGTATGTATGGGATATAGATATAGGTTTAGGTATGGATATAGTAATGGGTAGAGTCTATGATTGGATATAGTCTATTCTAATCGTTTCAGTATTTTGGTTTTAATATTTATGCTTTTTAATCCCTTTAGATAGTTTTTGTAAAATGTTAAAACCAGTTTTGAATATATCTATCATTTCTGGAAGGTTTTTTAGTAGAGTAGGATATATATATATATATATATATATATATATATATATAATCTAGGTTTATTTCTATGTACTTTATCTATCCTCCATCTATAATTATGTTAATATAGATAGGATATAAATGTATAAGTTTTCTATATATGTATGTATGTATGTATGTATGTATGGGATATAGATATAGTTATAGCTTTAGGTATAGATAGAGTAATAGGTATCTTGATACATATATATATGTGTGTGTGTGTGTGTGTGTATCAAGATACCTTCTGAAATAGGAATACCTTGATTTATATTTTCATTATAAGTATCACTTTCATTTTCTTCTGTTGCTTCTTGCACCAGGTAGAATGTAGAATACAATATTTAATAGGTAGTGGTAAAATGGACATCAGTATCCAATTTTTTTAATAATGAATGCAGTTCCTTTAAGTTGCCTTCAATTGGCAGGATGTTTGGCAGTATGATTTATATCTGTAGTTTTAAAAATTACTTCAGTAATTTATGTACATCCAAAATTCTGTGTCCTTTCCAGTCCCCCTTCATAGTGTCCCTCCTCCCATACCTGCTCCCCTTCTTCTCTGAAAAGATGTGCCCCCCCCCACCCCCGGATATCTGCCTTGCTGCATATCAACTCTCTGTGGGGTTAGGAACTTCCTTTGCCATACAAGTCAGAAAGGCAACCCTATGTGATGGAGGCCTCATTCTAGCCCATGTGTGCTGTGTGTAGTTGCTCAGTTTCTGACTACTGTCAATTATAAAGGTTAGTCAACTTGTTTGGTATTGCTATGGAGTTTGAATATCCCTCATGGCCTTTAATCTTTCTCCTAATTTTTCTGTAAGAGTTGCTGACCTCTATCCAATGTTTGGTTGTTCAAATCTACATCTGTTTTAGTCAGCTGATGCAAATAGCCTCTCAGAGGACACTTCTAGTCTTCTGTCTGTAAGAATAACAAAGTATCAATGCCACTGTTGGGGACTGGTTCTTGGTCATGCGATGAGTCTCAATTTGGGCAATTTACTGGTTGTCCATTACATCATTCTCTGCTTCATTTTTGTTTCTACACAGATTTTAGACAGGACAAACTTTAGTTCAAATATTTTGCTGATGGGTTGGTGACCTTAACCCTCTACTAGGAGAACTCCCTGGCTAGTGGAGGTGACTTCTTCTGGTTTCATGTATGCATTGTTAGGCATCATGTCTGTGTTCACAACCATTGACTTAGGGGAGCATCCACAATCCCAGCAGATATCTGCTGCTTAATAGAGATTACCCCCACTCCCTCCCTCAGCTGGTGCAGAGTTCTTTCCATTATCATGTACAGCTAGACCTCTCACCTGTCTCTGCACACCTGATTCTGCCCCACCAATTTCTCTCCCCATGCCCTCTTTCACCAAGTTTTCTTGCTCCCTCTGGCTTCTATGAGTGTCTATTTCTTCCTCTATGTAAGATTCAAGCATCTGCACTTGAATTTTTCTTTTTGTTTAATTTTTGTACTGTTGGGTAGATCATGTTCGTTGAACCTTTATGGCTAATATCCACTTATCAGTGAGTACAGTATCAAACTGTACATGCCCTTTTCAGTCTGGGATAGATCTTCCAGGATAATATGTTTTAGTTCCATTCACGTGCCAGCAAATTTCATGATGCCCTTCTTTAAAAACAAATAGCCAAATAGTATTCCATCGCAGAAATTAATCACATTTTCTGTATCCGTTCTTTAGTTGAGTGACTTCAGAGTTGTTCCCAGTTTCTGACTCTTGTGAATAATACTGCTATGAACACAGTGGAGCAAGTGTCCATGAGGTATGGTAGAGCATCATTGGTTTATATGACCTGCAGTATTACTGGGTTTTCAAGTAAAACTATTTATAATTTTCTGATAAACCACTGGACTGATTCCAAAGTGTTTGTACAAGTTTGCAACCCCACCATTAATGAAGGAGTGTTCCCCTTGTCCATATATGTGGCAGTAGGTGACATAAGGTGATAGCTCTTGAGTGTTTTATCTTGGGTATTCTGATTGTTGCAAAATGGAATACCAAATCACTGAAATGCACTTCCCTGGTGAATAATATTGCTGGACATTTCTTTAAGTGCTTTTCAGCTATTTGAGATTCATTTGTTGAGAATTTATTTAGTTCTGTTTTTAGATTGGGTTATTAGGTTTGGTGGAGTAAATTTCTTTGTCCTTTATGTAATTTGGATATTAGCCTTCTAATGGATGTACATTTAGGGAAGATCTTTTCCAAGTCTCTTGGCTGTTGTTTTGTCCTATTGCCAGTGTTCTTTACCTTACAGAAGGATTCATTTCAGTTTCATGAGGTCTCTTTTTGATTGGTAGATTTTTACTACTCAGTCATTGTGGTTATATTAAGAAGTTGTGTCCTGTATAACTGCATTCAAGGCTATCCCATAATCTTTCTTCTTTTTGGATGAAGTTATTATTTATTAATTTTTATAAATGGGTAAAATAGACTGTCCTGCTTGACAGACCTCAGGAAGTTCAACTATAGTAAGAATATCTGCAATAAAATACTGAAAATTCAACCAATGCACCATATTTGTAATAAATTTAATCTGTTAAATATCAACTTTCCCTTTACCAATAAAAAGGGTAAAAACAGAATGAGGCCTAAGAAAGATATACTCCCAAAGTAAAACATGAGTAATTCAGAAAAATCTAGGTGTTGTGGACAACTGTCATATCTAACTTGTTTGGAATGACAATACTGGTTGTTTATTGGTTTTGTGATACTAAGCCAGATGCTGCACTTCTGAGTATAGGTCTATATGTCACACTATGTGATCACTTCTGGTTAAGTTTAAACTTACTTTTGAAAAGTTTATATTAAAGTACACAGTATACACATAGTTTAATAATCTTCCAAACAGCATAGTACACTATTAGATTTAGTATATTTAATTTTATATTGAGAACTTTGATCCACATAGAATAGAGTTTTGAAAATATCAATCGATTTAATTCATCACATTCAGATATCCTGTTCGATCAGCACAATTTAGAGAAGATTCTCTCTTTTTCTACTGTATGTAATTTGCTTCTTTCTTTTTAAAAATCTATTGTCCACCACTGTGCAGGCTTATTTCAGGTTCTTTGATTTGTTTACATTGATCATCCACTCTGTTTCTATGCCCATAGCAGGCAGCATACAGCCTGTATACATCAACATGCCACAGTTTAGGGAAATGGCAGGGCAGCAAGGCAGGAGTAGGTGGGTTGGGGGGTGGAAAGCAACATCACGGAAGTGGGGGAGGGAAGATGACATAGTGGGTGTCCAGAAGGAATATTGAGAAAGGGGAACACATTTGAAATGTAGATAGATAAAATATCCAATAAAAAAATCTATATGTTGCAAGCCAATAGCCAACATCATGTTAAAAAGAATGACCCTTAAACAAGTCAACTAAAATCAGGGTCAAGACAAAGCTTTAACTCTCCCCCTATCATTTCAATATAGTACTTGATGTTTTAGCTAGAGCAATAAGAAAAGTAAAAGAGATCAAAGGGATACAAATTGAAAAGGAAAAGTACCTCTATCTGCAGATGATATGATAGTATATTTAAGGGATCACAAACTTTTACCAGAGAATACTTACAGCTGATAAACACCTTCAGTAAAGAAGGCTTTTCAATACAAATATGATACATATCAGTATTACTCCATGATGCAAGCAATCAATGGTCTGGTAAAGAAATTAAAGAAACCACACCCCCAAATAGACACAGATTACATAAAAATATCTCTCCCACTTGATCAATGTGCATGATGTTTTAATGTATTTGTTGGATTTGTTTTGGAGTTATGTTATTTAATAAATTGTCATCAATATTAATAAGAAAGTTTGGTCTGAAATATTCTTAGTTGAAGTTCAGTGTGGATTCGATATCAGGTTGGTTTTGGTCTCATAGTATGAGATTCTAATGCTCCTTCTGTTTCTATTTTGTGGAATATTTTGTGGAAAATTGGTATTAGTTCTTCTTTGAAAGTGTAGTAATGCCACGCGGTGGTGGCGCATGCCTTTAATCTCAGCACTTGGGAGGAATAGAATTGAAGACCCAGAAATGAACCCACACACCTATAGTCACTTGATCTTTGACAAGGGACCTAACACCATCCAGTAGAAAAAGGACAGCATTTTCAACAAGAGGTCAACATGTAGAAGGATTCAAATTAATCCATTCTTATCCCCTTATACAAAGCTCAACTCCAAGAGGATAAAGGACCTTCACATAAAGCCAGATACACTGAAACTAATAGAAGAAAAGTTGGGGAAGAGCCTCGAATACCTGGGCACAGGGGAAAAGTTCCTGAACAGAACACCAATGGCTTATGCTCTAAGATCAAGAATCGACAAATGGGACCTCATCAAATTGCAAAGCTTCTGTAAGGCAAAGGACACTGTCCACAAGACAAAACGGCAACCAACAGATTGGGAAAAGATCATTACCAATCCTACATCCAATAGGGGGCTAATATCGAATATTTACAAAGAACTCAAGAAATTAGATGCCAAACAACAAAATAACCCCATTAAAAAATGGGGTACAGAGCTAAACAAAGAATTCTCAACTGAGGAAACATGAATGGCCGAGAAGCACATTAAGAAATGTTCAACATCCTTAGTCATCAGGGAAATGCAAATCAAAACAACACTGAGATACAACCTGACACCAGTCAGAATAGCTAAGATCAAAAATTCAGGTGATAGTAGATGCTGGCGAGGATGTGAAGAAAAAGGAACACTCCTTCATTGTTGGTGGGGTTGCAAGCTGCTACAACCACTCTGGAAGTCAGTCTGGTGGTTCCTCAGAAAATTAGACATAGCACTACCTGAGGACCCAGCTATACCACTCCTGGGCATATACCCAGAAAATGCCCCAACATATAACAAAGACATATGCTCCACTATGTTCATAGCAGCCTTATTTGTAATAGCCAAAAGCTGGAAAGATCCCAGATGCCCTTCAACAGAGGAATGGATAAAAAAAAAAATGTGGTACATTTACATAATGGAATATTACACAGCTATTAAAAATAATGAATTTGAGAAATTCTTAGGTAAATGGATGGAACTAGAAAATATCATCCTGAGTGAGGTAACCTAATCACAAAAGAACACACATGGTATTTACTCACTGATAAGCGGAAATTAGCCCAAATTTTGGAACAACAAAGATTCAACTACCAGACAACATGAAGCTCATGAAGAAGAAAGAACAAGTGAGGATGCCTAGGTCTTTCTTAGAAGGAGTAACTAAATACTCAAGGAAGCAAATATGGAGACAAAGTGTGGGACAGAATCTGAAGGAGAGGTTATATGGAGACCATTCCACCTGGGTATTCATTCCATGTGCAGTCACCAAAAATAGACGCTGAAATGGATGTCAGGAAGGGAAAGCTGACAGCAGTCTGATAAGGCTGTCTCATTAGGTGTCCCCCAGAGTCTGACATATCCAGAGGCAGATACTCACAGCTAACCATTAATCTGATCAAAGGTTCCCAATGGAGAAATTAGAGAGTAAACTGAAGGAGCCTTAAGGGCTTGTGGCCTCATGAAGAGAGCAACAATACCAACCAGCCAGAGCTCCCCAGGGTCTAAACCACCAGCCTAAGAGCACATATGGAGAGCCACAAGACTCCAGCTGTACATGTATGGGAGGATGGCCTTGTTGGGCATAGGTGGGAGAAGAGGTCAATGGTACCTTGAAAGCTGAGCACTGAGTGTGTGTGTGGGGTAATCTGAGGGTGGTTTGGGGGATTGGGGGGTAGGTGGGTAAATACCCTCAAAGTAGCAGGAGGAGGGGGGATGGGATAAGGGGTTCCTGGGTGGTGGGGGGAATGCGGTAAGGGGATAAAATTTGAAATGTAAATATAATATCCAATAAAAGAGAAAAAAAAGAAAAGCAGTTAGAACTAACATCCTTAATAAAATGTCAGCCCTCTTTAAAAAAAAAAACTATCTTAATACTAAAATTTGTTTTGAGAATTGTATATTGAAGAAGGATCAGCCTTGGTGTATCTACTCAACAAGCAAGCTGGGCAGACCTGCTCAAAACTCTGAGGTCCGGGAATTCCATCTGGAGGCAGTGAAGACACAGCATCAGAGGCTTATCAATTTGCTCTTTCCCCCAATCCTTTTCTAATATCTCAATGCCCATAGTCAGCTTGAAGAAGCTAATGAAAACTCAGCACCCCTATTCCCTGGGCTAGGGGACTAAGGTGGTAAATGTTGGGCTGTCTTTCTAGGGAAAAGTATTGGTTTTGTTGAAATAGAGAGGTTTAGCTAGGGTTTATTGCATAGCCATAACCTATTAGTAGAAATCTGTATAATTAGTATCAAGATGAAGATATAAATTCTTAAATGGCACCAATTTACTTTGATTACAAATTTTAAGGTTTTCATTGGTATGAGCTTCTTATTGATATAAGAGTGAGATGAATATTGTTACCCTCATAGGCATTGTACCAGTATAACACATTTAGGAATACAAAGCTTAGACCCAGTCCTTCTTTAACTTTTTTTTAACTGATTTGAGATGGTCAGCCTGTGAGTTAAGGGACTATAGCAAATTCATTATTTTATTTTATTTTATTATAAGTGTGTTCTCTATGTTTATTTAGAAATAGCTGAGTGGAGTTAACAGGCAACAGTCCAGATTACCTTACATGGATAGCTGGTTTTCAAAACATCAGAAATCCTTAGAATTGACATGACAAACATTTCTGTATTAATGTTCATTTATTATAATATATAGGAGTTTATTATAAGTGTGTTCTTTATGTTTTATTTAGAAATAGCTTAGTGGAGTTAACAGGCAACACTCCAGATTACCTTACATGGATAGCTGGTTTTCAAAACATCAGAAATCCTTAGAATTGACATGACAAACATTTCTGTATTAATGTTCATTTTCATTAGAGACCTGTCTGCTCCGGACAGCTTCCTATGTTAAATTCTAAGAAGAAATTGAGCATCCTCGGAGTTACTCCAGTTGTGGTGAGACAGCCACTAGGCAAGAATTGCCACTTTCCTTCTACAGACAAATTACTCTCCAGAAAAGGACACACTTGCAGAATAGTCGACTGATTATATCTGCCTAGACAGAGTAATCAGCCCTTAATAATTCTGCAGCACTAAGGTCTGTCAGAAGATCCTGGGCCAGAAGGCAGAAGAACAGATGCTCCAACGTTTTGAAGTAGAGCGAGTGTCCAGGTGTTCAGAGGTCTCTATAAACTGGCTAAGTTTTAGAAACTACGATTTGTGCTTCCCAAAATTATAGTTAACTCAGTCATTCTGGGTTTCTGATGGGGTTGAAAACATATAGCTAGCTATTGACCTTAAGAGAAAAGATTTGAGTGGATGGTCGTCAGCTGACATTCATCCTAAAACCAGGTTCAGAACTAAATGTTCTAGTTAGAATAGATGACAGAGGAGCTGGTTAGTCAACAAAAGGATGGACTGGGTATTAGGACTATCCGGTGCCTCACTGGTACAAATTGGCATAATTATGCTCTAATTGTATTTTGAGAGAAAAGTTTCATTTTAACAGGGAGGGTGATGTGTAGGAGGAGCTAAGGTAGGAGGAGTACTGAGAGGAAGAAAAGGAGTAAGAAGAGGAGAAGAAGAAGGAGAGGAGAAGCTAGGTGATGAAAGAGAGAAAGAGGGGGGAGACAGGGAGGCAGATATTCATGTATCTCCACCAGTCAAAGATAGTTGCTATATCTAGGTCGGTCAGTGGGTTACACCTCTGATTGAACAATTCCAAACTTATAAAGCCTATGATTAACATTATTTTTAAAAAATGTATAAATGCAAAAAGGAAAAGGGGGCATGGGATAGGGGTTTCCTAAGGGGGGTGGGGGAGGAATGGGGATAGGGGATGCCATCTGAAGTGTAAATAAAATATCTAATAAAAAAATTTTGGACCTTAAAAAAAAGAAAGAAAGTGTAGTAATGCTGGGCAGTGGTGGCGCACGCCTTTAATCCCAAGTCTTTGTCTCAAAGTTGGCTCTGATTCTGATAGGTCAGCTTTTGTATGTTATGGGGCCTTTTCTGCTTGCAACTTTTTATATTTTTCTTTGTTCTGTAAATTGGGTGTTTTAAATATTATGTAACAAGCATATTTTCTTTCCTGGTCCAATTTAATTGGTGTTTTATCAGCTTCTTGTGTGGTTATATGCATGTCTTTCTGTAAGTTGGAGAAACTTTTGACTAAGATTTCATTAAAAATATTTTCTGGTCCTTGGAGTTGGGACTCTTCACCTCGTTTGTAACTTCTTATTCTTAAGTTAGGATTTTTCATACTATGCCAGATTTCCTAGAAATTTTTGTGTCAAGTATTCATTAGATTATTTTTTTTTATGTAACAGTTTCTTCTACTGTATCGTAACACTTCAGATTTTCCCTTCAAACTTTTGTATCCTATTGGGGATGTTTATATATGATGTTTTGTTCTTTTTCCTAAATTTTCCAATTCCAGGATTCACTCAAATTGTGTTTTCTTTATTGAGTTCATTTCTATTCTCATGTCTTGAACAGTTTTATTCATTTCATTCTCCTATGTAATTTTATTTTCCTGGGTTTTTTGAAGGAGTTTATTAGTTTCCTCTTTAAAGGCCTCTACTTCTTTGATTATAGTTTTTGTATTGCTTTGAGAAATTTATTAATTTCTAATATAAACACATCTATCACCATTACAGGACTTGATTTAAGGCCATTTTCTTTGTCTTTTGTTGTATTAGACTATCCAGGGCTTACTGTGTTCAGATACTTTTGCTTTGAGGGTGCCATGAAGTCTTGATTCTTGTAGTTCTTGTTTAGGTTCTTATTGGGCCTTTACCCATCTAATTGTCCCTGAATGTTCCTTATATATTAGTTATAGGGAAGACAGACCTAAGTCTAGATGTTCACTGTGCAGTAGGCCTCCTATGAGCAGCCATGTACAAGTGGTTTTTGGTATAGCAGGTCTGGAATGTTTGGTGGGCCTTGTCTTTCCTTGGTAGGACGGCCTGGATGATAATTGTTAGTCTGGAGTGACAGAATACAGCAAAGCAGTGGACAGAAAATGGAGTGCCAGAGAGAGCCTGAATCTCTCTCAGGGATATTTGGCATGGCCCAGAGGATAGGCATAAGTATAGGGAATAAGTCATCTGACTTCATTGTTTCTTCTTCAGCAGGCTTGGATATTCCTTGTTTGGTAGCCATGATGGATGCCAGAAAATACAGTGGCTAGGCTGATTCTGATTTTTTGATACTGAACATATTAGCATAGGGAAATCTCTATTCATATGTTTGTATGTATTATGTTACCCTTTACCATAGATGTATACCTAAGAGTAATTTGTCATGTGTTTAATGGTATTAAACACTTAGCAAGCATCTAAACAGTATTTCTAAACAGCTACCCAATTTTGTACTCTTTCTAATACTCTGTGTTCTCAATTACTATATTGTTAGTACTTATTACTATCTCTTTCCTAAGTACTATCTCTGTCTTGGGTCTGCAACTTGAAAACATCCAGTTGATTTTCCATGAATGGTGGGGTGAAACCTCCGACCACATTCTATGTACCTGCAGGTTTGTAAATATCCTCTGGATATAAAAATTTATGACATCTCTCTTATATCCACCCTCTTGCCCAGTACCTTAGTATTCCATCCATTATTTCTTTATAGTCCAAAGTACTGCGCCAAATGTGTATCATCATTTACAAGAGACAAACGTAAAAATAAAAATCAAATAAAATCAAATATATCAGTGGTTAAACTCTTTCTTGACAGGATCTCATAGTGTAGAGCTGGTTATCCTTGAACATGTTATATTGCCTGGATCCAGTGTTTTTGTCTTTTCTTCATCAGCCACAAAAATATCATACTAACATACCCATGGGCCAACTAACAGAGGTAATGTCTCAATCTAAGTGATTTTTTATCGGGTGTGTCAGGTTTAAAACCAAGCCCTGTTAGTTAAGTTTGCTATTGCTTTGATGAAATAAAATGACCAAAAGCAACATGAGGAGAAAAGTGTTTATTTCACTCACAGTTTCATATAACCATTCACCTTCAATAGTAATGAGGGCTATAACTCAGGGCAGCAAGGTACATAAAGATAAGAGCTAATACATAGGATATGGAGGAAACCTGCTTACTGGCTTTTCAGACACCTATCCTGTATAAGGCAGGACCACAAACCCAGGGATTGTATGACCACTAATGGATATGACTACCCCACATACATCAAGAATTTTAAAAATGCCTTACAGGCTGGAGGACAGCCTAATATTTTGGAAGCATTTTCTCAATTTAGGCTCCCTTCTTTCAGTTTAATCTAGCTTGAGTAAAGTTGACACAAGTTTAGCTAAGATAACTGACACACCTTGATACACAAAAGCATCCCTCTCCAATTAAAAATGGTGTTCTCATTTACCCCTCAGAAGTCATGTTAATATTTATATCAAAATATAAAAATGAAACATTTAATATTCCACGGTCTTTACAAGTTTAAATATATTAAAAGTTTAGTGTCATTACATATCCAAAGTCCCTTAAATGACCAAAGTCTTTCAATGTTGTGCTCCTTTAAAATCAAAGTTAAGCTACAAATTTTCTTACTTAGTGAGTCACCATATAAACAAAGCAACATCAGCCTTTGCCATGTGTAAATAACATTATGCACAGTTATCTGGGAATCATTCAATATCTTCTGAATCCTTCTAAAGTGCTTGTATCGTTTCTCTGGCTTTTCCTTGTGCAGCATACATACCAAAATATATCTGCTATACAGAAGCTAATTCCACTCCACTGATGCTGGGTTTCTTGGTGTTCATTCCATGTTACTGGCTTTATACAAATTCTGACATCCCTTGCTACAGCTGTGCTGTACCTTCAACAGCAGTCTCACCTGGGCTCCCTTCAGAGATTCCAAACCTGCCACAAGTTGCCAAGCATCAGGTGCCCTACATAATCCTTTAATGTCTTCAAAATGAGTACTGTCTAGCTAAATCAAACACTACCAATTTCAGTGCCCAACGTGAGCTATGCTCTTACCAACATCTGGAAGAGAAATTTTGTGTTTTGAATTTGAAGTAATTCTTCCCAGAACATTTCCTCTCAAAGATGCTAGTTGCTTATTAGTCATAGGTGATTCTCCAGCCACACTAATCAGACACCACAATTTTGTCACTCAAAGGGCCTGATACAGTATGTATTTCCCTCTGAAACTTAACAAGCTAGGCCTCCATTGTCTATACTGTTCTCAACATTCTTAGAGTCCAAGCTTCTACAGAATATCTCATTGAGCTCTCAAAAGTAAAGCAAATTTTCTAGCACAAAGTTCCAAATCTCTTCCACCAATCCTGTCCAAAACAATATGGCTAGGTCTCTATCTGATGGCTGACCAAAATGTATATTCTTCAGGATTCTCTAGAGTAATAATACTTATGAAATGAATCCACTTATATAGAAAGGGGTGTTATTGACATGACATGTTATATTAACTGCTGTCCAGTTAATATAACAATCAATGGTTGTAATCAGAAACTAAAAAAATCAGAGCAATTAGTGAGTCAAAAGATGGATGTACACACGGGAATACTGAAGAATTACTCTTTAATGAAAGTTCAAGAATGAACATGCTAGCAAGTTGAGGACACACAGACAAAAAGCATGTCTCCTTTCCCATCCTTATAGATGTTTCCAGCAGAAGGTGTGGCCCAGATTAAAGTTGTGTCTTCACACAAAATCTGATTAAAGGTATTTGTTTTTCTAGCTCAATGTTCCAGACTAGAAGTAGATTCAACTATACCCACCAAGCAAAATATTTCCCAGGTATGCAGTCCAACACTTGGTTATAGCCTTTTTTTTTTTTTTTTTTGATGTCATCAAGTTGACAACCAAGAATAGCCATCACACAAGACATGTTAAGTATCAACAATGTAAAATCATAATCTGAAGGAGCAGACAGGCCTCTGAGAGGTTAACATGCACTATTATGCAGGTATTTCCCAATTACTCGGTTGTTGCAATGAAAATCAAGGCGATGTGAATCAATTCATGTTTATTAGGTCAATCCTGGTCAATGATGGGTCAAATGGCACCTTGTCATAACTCTGCAGTCTTAGGTTACAGTTTTCAGAGTCTGGCAGGCTAGATTTCCCCAAAAAACTTGTGAAATTCTCCATTGATGCTGGTTGCCTATTATGAACCTTCCCTTCAAAGTTTTTCCCAGAAAGTCTTTGAACCGTAATGAGTTCCTTTTATTTGCTTTGAGTTAAGGGTGCAAAATTATTCTTTTGCTTATGGATTTGGACTCTACAAGAGAATTCTGTTGAAAGGTTATTCTGGCTGTAACATGGTAACTTTGCAAAGTCAACTAAATGAAAACATAAATACAATACTTATGGAATTCTGGTAGTAATTTATTGAACTTTGTATTCATTATAACAATCACTTTGAATCACTTTATTGAGTCAGTTGTTTTAGCGTAATGCTTTAATCACAGCACATGGAAGGCAGAGATAGGTGGATCCCAGCATCCCAGCCTAGCCTGGTCTACAGAGAAAGATAGAGGATTTTCAGGGCTACCTAAAGAAGCCCATTCACAGGGAACAGAATCATATAACATCAAACAAATAAATTTTATTTAAAAATTAGGTAGATATTTTTCTTTAATGAGAATGAAATATTCTTCTCTGTATCTGTAGATTAATTTTGTGTTAAAATATGCTTTTTTAGATTTTTTAGATATTAGAATAGCTAATCCAGTTTGTTTCTGGAGTCTGTTTGCTTGGAAAATATTTTAGCCAGTGCACATTTGCCTGGAAAAAATTCCAGCCCTTTACTCTGAGGTAGTGTCTTTCTCCTTCCCTCCCTTTCTCCCACCTGCTCTCTCTCTCTCTTTCTCTCTCTCTCTCTCTGTGTGTGTGTGCTGTGTTTGTGTGGGTGTAAGTGTGCATTTTTTTAGCTTCAAGTGTTTTGTTTTTGATGGTATATAATTACTTATTGCCTTTCTCCTTGGGTGTAGTTTTCTTTTGTGGATTGGAGTTTTGCTTCTAGTATGTTCTGTAGAACTTGCTTTGTGGAGACATACTGTTTAAATTTTGATTTTTCTTGAAATATTTTGTTTTCTTCATCTATGTAGATTGAGAGTTTTGTTGTGTATAGTACTCTAGGTTGGTATCTGTGGTTTTGTAGAGGTTGCAATATATCTGTTCAAACCCATGAAGCTTTAAGTGCCTATTTCGGGAATTTTGGTATAATTTTGATAAGTTTGCCTATGTGTATTACCTTTCCCCTTTAACTCTCCTCACTTAATAGCCTTTCTATGTTCTGTAGGATTACTCTATTGTTTGCTATGCAGTGGAAGGAGTTTCTTTTCTGATGTTGTTTAATTGGTGTTATTACATGTTTATAGGCATGACTTTCATTAGTTTGGGAAAGTTTTCTTCTATGATTTCATTGAAAATATTTTCTGTTCCTTGGGCTAGAACTCTTCACCATTTATCTATTCCTATGATTCTTAGGTTAAACCTTTTCATGGTACCCCAGATTTCCTAAATATATCATGTCATGATTTTGTAAATATAATATTTTCTTTCTTTGATGTATCATAACATGTATTCTCAGTGATTAATATTTACTGGAGGCAATTGCATAAAAGTACTATTCAATTACTAAAACAATGTGTTTCTATTTCACAATGTCTGACCAATGAACTCAGACAGTTTATGAAATAGTACATTCTGTCATTCTTAAGCTGCAATCCTGTTTTACAAAGTTTTTGCCTTTGTTTTGCCATGATTCTAAAGAATTTTAAGTGTGGTATAATTTTTTCTAAGACAATAGTATTTGCATTATAGTTCATATTAATTGAAAAGTACAAAGACAATTTGAAATCTCTCTGTGAACTAGACCTTCATCTTGCATTTCTGAAATTTCTCAACCTTTACCTCATTGGCATAGAGCCTGAAAATGTGAAAGTCATAGCAGAATGAAAGAGAAAAAAAAAATTTTTAAAGCCTATGTAAAATTTCAATCAATCATTGAGGCACAATTTGAGTTCTTATTAGAACTTTTTGTAGACTGATAATAAATCATATGATTGTGGGTTTTTTTAGGTAAGCACAATGTCTCTCTTCGTATTGTCTAGTCTATTCTTCATAGAAAGAAAATGACAAAGTGTTGGATAGTAAAGCTGCTTTTAATATAACACTTTTCAGCCTCTTATCAACTAAAAGTTGTCAACATGGATGTTATTGTTGGAGGCTGAAGTTCAGCTGCGTTCAGTGACAGGTGAAGGTACTAGAATTGGTGCAGTGCTGTCATATTTACATGTGATAATGTTTTTGATAATTAATCCAAAAGAATCAAACTCACTTTGAATGAAACAGGTGAGTAAATGTAATCATGAGACTCTCTTTAAAACAACAAAATCATAGTATTTTATAATGGAAATGGAAGCTAAGAATAATATCTTTTTGGAGACAATAGTGAGATAGGAATTGATTTCCTTGTTACTTCTCAGCCACAGTCAAGTGTTTTGTTTACCTATTACCAGAAATAATTTCAGCTGCAGTTACCTCACAGACCCTGACCATTATTGAAAATAGAGTCATCATTATTTTTTTTTTGATAAAACACCTCAGGCAAAGGTAAAGAAAGCAAAGGGTGAATATCAATTTTAACTATGTTTAGCCTCCATTTAAAATTACAATCTGTCTGTTAGTTATATAAGACGTCACTACTACTAAATACCCAGCTCTATAGAGAATTACACCATCTTCTGGAAAAACAGAGCACCTGATGGCAAAAAAAAAGGATTTTTTTTCTTCCTTCTGCCGATATAAGCTCATGATCTCTGGAGCCATTTCCTGGCAGAAGGCAAAGAGTTGTGATTCCTGCTTTCCACACTTCAGTTTTATCAGGGACAGGGTGGAAGATTGTTTGCTATCAATAAAGAGTGGCTCCTGGAAGGTGTAATTTTCATATAAACTTTTGTGAGACATTCCATTCTGAAGGAGAAAGAAAAGATGTGTTCTTCTCAGGTAAATGTGTGCATTGGTATGGGACATGATGACTGTTTTTACAGAAATAACCTCATATTATAACATCCAAACTTTCACTGTGCTGACTCACATTTACAAAAAAAAAATTTCATATTATTCTGTTAATTTATATAATAAGTTATATAGCATATTAGTTAATAAATAATTTTATTATATATTAAATTATGTGATAAATGTATAATAAATTATATATTGTATATTAATTTGTATAATAAATACATATTAAATAATTTATGTAATAAGACTGAGAGCCTATTGCCATAGGTCTCAGCTTTCCTGTTGCTGCAACTCTTTAATAAAATTCTCAGGTTGTATTGATCCAAACCATGAGGTTATTTTTGTTGCTAGTTCATAACTGTACTTTTGTTCCTGCTATGAAGCATGCTATGAATTATGTAATATGTAAATATCTCTGCTTTCTCGTGGCTAGAAAACCACCATTAGATCATTTAGGGGATGATGCCATTTTACCAAGGAAAGCGTCAACATCCACATGTTGAGAACTGCTAGACTATTGGATCTTTGCAGAGAAGTCAAATACTCTTTCTCTCAGATCATAAGTCGTCAAAATTTAATATTAGATATTGATAACATAAAATTTACATAGTTAACTAATCTTTTCTTGGGTCAAATATAGAACTTAGCCAATTGACATGAGGGAAAATGGTTAATTTTAATTTCAGGGTCTACTGACATTCATTGATGTGGCTATAGAGTTCTCTAAGGAGGAGTGGGAATGTCTCAATTCTGCTCAGAAGGCCTTGTACAGAGATGTCATGTTGGAGAATTACAACAACCTAGTTTCTGTGGGTAAGAATATTTTTATATAATAACTTCTACTTCACCACAGGAGTGTCTAAAACTTCTTTTAGTATTTGAATTTGGCCTTTATTCATTATAGGTATTGATTAGTAACATATTTACAGCTAATATATTATGTACATTTATCTTGATTTTACATTTAACCTAAGGATCCTTCACTCTTAATTACTTATTTTTAGGCAGTTATTAGCATTTATATGTGAACCCACTTTGACTTCCACAGTTGACTTTATCTGATGCTATAATTTTAAAAAGATATTCAGAGTTTGAAAAAGAATTGAGTTGTGAAGAGTCTAAAACATTTTGGAAACACATGGTTATAAAAAAGTCATTCATGCATTTTTTAACTCCCTTTCATGTTACATTATGGTACATTCCTATGCCAGTACCCAGGTGCATTCAATGGTATATTATTATGTATATTTGAATATGCAGGTGTTGCACTTTCAAAGCCAAGGGTAATCATCTGTCTTGAACAACAAAAAGATCCCTGGATTATTGATCAAGAGAAAACAGAAGAAAGAGAACCAGGTAATCTGAAATGAAATAGTATGTGATGTGATAACTCTAAACCAAGGAAGAATCTAGTCCTGAAATGTGGTTTTTATTTTATATTAAATCTATCTTACATAGAGATAATTCCTAAGCATTTAATTCGGGATACTGTACCAAAGAAACGTAAACCATGGCTGAATTTTTGTTTTATATTATTTGAATAGTGGTAGTTTGAAATGTAGTATACATACATAAACATATATACATATATGTGTGTGTATATATATGTATATATATGTGTATATATGTATATATTTATATATATGTATATACATATGTGTATATATATGTATATATATGTGTATATATATATATATTTTTTTTTTAAAATTGGCCCTAGTGTGTAATTGCTCTCCATTGTGTTTCTTGTTCTCTCTTGTATGCCCCATCTCATGATATAATCTTGAGTATATTTCTTTGTCTTCTATAAAAAACAAACAAGTATATTCGCATCCCTAACTTACTACATAGATATTCTAAATATAACAGATATGCCCATATCTCAAAAGGTACATTATCACATGAAATTAAGCTTGCATTGGTTGATTTTTTCAAAGTTTCTCATTGATATTAATTGTTCCTGTCTTCATCCATTTACCTAAAAATTTCTTAAAACATAAAATAATGAAAAAATTCATGAAACCTAATAGGATCTTGTATATAAAGCTTACAAATAGTAAGTCAACATGAAATGGACTGATTCCCTGAACCCAATTTAGAAACTCTTTCCCTTTTCCAATTTTATATTTCCTTTATTTCTAGTCATCACTATCCATATAATTATACTACACTAATAAGTTTTAGGAAAATGAGCATTAGTTTCTCACTAGATATGATCAACACCATGGGTTTTACAATACAGAGTGTTCATCACTTAAACAATACTTTGTGACAAACAACAGGAACCCATTCACAGAGATGATTATATGTATTATAAATACACAGCAAAAAACACACACATGCACATACACACACATGCACAGATACACAAATGTAGGCACTTAAAATATAATCAAAGAAAAAAGGAAAAAAAACTTTTAACATGAGAAGGAAGTTGGGCAAGGTGGAGTCTTACATGGGACATGCTGGGAGGAAAGAAGGGATGGTAAATAGGATGATGTTCCTACTTCAATTGAAAATATATTTTTTAATTAGTTAATTAAACTACGTTATATTTTATCACTTTACATAAAGCTTTCTTGTTATATGGGTATTCCACTTGTTCGAATAGATTTGTACCAAGATATGCCATTTTACTTCTGGCTATTGGAAAGTTAGTTATTTTACTTATTTTTTCTTCAAGCTATTTATCAATTGTATGAAGGAGGGCTATTGAGTTTTTCGGTTAACTTTGTAACTGTCCACTTTACTGAAGCCATTTTTAGTTTTAGGAATTATTTGATGGAGTTTCTCAGACAGTTACATATACTATTATATTATCTGTGCATTGCAAAATTTTTTCTTTAATACTTTTTAAATTTTTTTTAAATCATCTTATATATTTCCTCCCAAATGGTGCCACCCAGTTTCTCTTTCAAAACTTCTTCATCCCAGCCCCACACACATTCACCTCTGAGAGGGTGTCCCCACATCGCCTGCCCCTGCACATCAAGTCTCTAAAAGTTTAGGCATATCCTCTCTCACTGAGGCCAAACAAGGCAGTCCTCTGCTACATATGTGCCAGGGGCCTTGAACCTGCTCTTTGCTTAGTAGATTAGTGCCCCAGTCCCACAGGGCACTGAATTGGGATCAGAACACTTGGAAGAGAGAACTGGAGGACAGGGGACACAAAGAACGAGCGGCTTGTTTATAGGCTGATCAAACCACTGATTTTTACTTTTTCACACAGGGGTTATATACACAAAAAGGCAGGATGTGGGGAAGGGGATGATGCAGGAGCATAGGTGTTCAGGGGTGTACAGATATCTCACAGAACAGAGTGTCAGCTGGGTGAAGGTTCAGGGGACAGGTCACTATGACTCTGCCTATGATTTATTTGTCCTTATCTAAGTTGGTACTATCTACCAAGGCTAGCCAAGGTCTATGACTATCTACAAGACTAATGACTACTTGTTCCTATCCAGGCTGGTAAACTTCCACCAAAGCTGCCTGTTTACAATATCTTATAATTATCTCTTTCAGTGTTTTTCCACAGAAACTGGAAAACTTGTGTTAGCAGGCTGACTTAGGCCTATGGCTGATTTTAGGCCTTTAGTGTATAAGCAAAGCTGCCCCTGACAGCTTAGTCTCTGGGAGCTCCCAGGGATCCAGATTAGTTGACATTGTTCATCTTCCTATGGGGTTGCCTTCCCTTTCAGCTCCTTTAATCCTTCCTCTGTTGCTTCCATAGGAGTCCCCAAGTCAGTCCAATGCTTGGCTATACATATCTGCTTCTATCTTAGTCAGCTGCGGGTAGAGTCTCTCAGATGCCAGCTATGCTAGACTCTTCTCTGGAAGCATAACATGGCATTAATAACAGTGTTAGGGTTTGGTGTCCACCAACATCCCAAGTTGATCACTGGATATCTTTGCCTATACTTTCTGCTCTATTTTAGTCGCAGAATTTCTTTTTGTAAGAAAAAATTCTGGGTCAAAACTTTTAAAGGTGGGTTAGTGAAACCGTTCCTCTTCTTTTACAATTCATACCATCTTAATCTCCTTTAGTTGCCTTATTGATCGAACTAGAAGTTTAAGTAGTATGCTGAGGAAACAAGGAGAGAATGGACAGCCCTATCTTGTCCTTCACTTTAGTAGACTATTTAAAATGTTTCTCTCCATTTAATTTAAATTTGGCAATTGGCTTGTTCTTTACTGCCTTTCTTGAATTTACCTGTATGCCTTGTATCCATGATCTCTCGAAGACTTTAATATGAACAGGTATTGGAATTTGTTAAAGGATTTTCATTGTCTATTATAATAATCTTAGTTTTCATTTATTCAGTTTGCTTATATATTGGATTACATTGATAGATTTTTATATATTGAATGACCCCTTCGTAGAAGAGATGAAGCATTCTCGATTAAGTTGGATGATGTTTTTGATGTCTTCTTGGATTTTTGTTTGCAAGTATATTAATGAGTATTTTGCATCATTGTTCATAATGGAAATTTTGTTTGATTGTTGTATATTTGTGTGGTTTAGGTATCAGGGTCAATGTGTACTAGTAGAATGAGTTTGGCCATATTTCTTCCATTTCCATTTTGTAGAATAGTTTGAGGAGCATTGGTATTAGCTTTTCATTGACATTATGATAGAATTCTCTGCTAAAAGCATCCAGTCATGGGCTTTTTGATGCTGTTGTTGTTTTTATTGAGAAATTTTAAGGAGTGCATCATTTTCCTAAGTTACATTGTTTACCTGATCTTGATTTAACTTTGGTATGTGGAGTGTATCCAGTAAAATTTAGATTTCATTTATACTTTCTAATTTTTGACACAGAGCCTTTTGAAATAAGAATTATTGATTCTTTGGATGTCCTTGAGGTCTGTTGTTATATCTATGTTTTCATTTCTGATTTTTCCATTCAGGATATTTTCTCTCTGATTTTTAGTTAGTTCAGCTAAGGGTTTATCTGTCTTGTTGATTTTTCCAAAGAAGCACCTCTGGTTTACTTGATTCTTTTTCTTGTTATCTTTGTTTCTATTCTTTTGCTTTAAGCTATGAGTTTTCATTCCTGTCATCTAATCCTCTTTGGTGTCTTTGTTTCTTTTTGTTCTAGTGCTTTCATGTGTGCTTTTAATTTGCTAGCATGTGCTGTATCTATTTTCTTTAAGAAGGCAGTGTTATGATCTTTCCTCATAGCATTGCTTTCAGTGTATTTCAGAAATTTGAGCATAGTTTGCCTTAATTTTCAGTGTATTTAAAAATTCTTTAATTTCTTTATCTCTTCCTTGACTTCATGGACATTGATTTAAGAATTTTTCTTTTTTTTTATTAGATCTTTCATTTACACTTCAGATGCCAACCCCTTTCCCCATCCCCCCCCCCTTAGAAAACCCCTAACCCATGCCCCCTTTTCCTTTTTGCATTTATACATTTTTTAAAAAATGTTAATCATAGGCTTTATAAGTTTGGTATTGTTCAATCAGAGGTGTAACCCACTACCCAACCTAGATATATCAACTATCTTTGACTGGTGGAGATACATGAACATCTGCCTCCCTATCTCCCCCCTCTATCTCTCTTTCATCACCTAGCTTCTCCTCTCCTTCTTCTTCTCCTCTTCTTACTCCTTTTCTTCCTCTCAGTACTCCTCCCACCTTAGCTCCTCCTACACATCACCCTTCCTGTTAAAAGGAAACTTTTCTCTCAAAATACAATTAGAGCATAATTATGCCAATTTGTACAAGTGAGGTACAAGATAGTCCTAATACCCAGTCCATCCTTTTGTTGAACTACCAGCACCTCTGTCATCTATCCTAACTAAAACACTTAGTTCTGAACCTGGCTTTTTCCTTGGCTTTAGGATGAATGTCAGCTGACCATCATACACTCAGATCTTTTCTCTCAAGGTAAATAGCTGTAAGTTTTCAACCCTGTCAGAAATCCAGAATGACTGAGTTGACTATAATTGTGGGAAGCACAAAGCATAGCTTCTAAAACTTAGCCAATTTATAGAGACCTCTGAACACCTGGACACTCGCTCTACTTCAAAACGTTGGAGCATCTGTTCTTCTGCCTTCTGGCCCAGGATCATCTGACAGACCTTAGTGCTGCAGAATTATTAAGGGCTGATTACTCTGTCTAGGCAGATATAATCAGTCGACTATTCTGCAAGTGTGTCCTTTTCTGGAGAGTAATTTGTCTGTAGAAGGAAAGTGGCAATTCTTGCCTAGTGGCTGTCTCACCACAACTGGAGTAACTTCAAGGATGCTCAATTTCTTCTTAGAATTTAACATAGGAAGCTGTCCAGAGCAGACAGGTCTCTAATGAAAATGAACATTAATACAGAAATGTTTGTCATGTCAATTCTAAGGATTTCTGATGTTTTGAAAACCAGCTATCCATGTAAGGTAATCTGGACTGTTGCCTGTTAACTCCACTCAGCTATTTCTAAATAAAACATAGAGAACACCCTTATAATAAACTCCAAGTCATGAATTTGCTATAGTCCCTTAACTCACAGGCTGACCATCTCAAATCAGTTAAAAAAGTTAAAGAGGGACTGGGTCTAAGCTTTGTATTCCTAAGTGTGTTATACTGGTACAATGCCTATGAGAGTAACAATATTCTTCTCACTCTTATATCACTAAGAAGCTCATGCCAATGAAAACCTTAAAATTTGTAAACAAAGTAAATTGGTGCCATTTAAGAATTTATATCTTCATCTTGATATTAATTATACAGATTTCTACTAATAGGTTATGGCTATGCAATAAACCCTAGCTAATCCTCTCTATTCCGACAATACCACTACTTTTCCCTAGAGAGACAGCCCAACATTTACCACCTTAGTCCCCTAGCCCAGGGAATAGGGGCACTGACTCATCATTAGCTTCTTCAAGCTGATTATGGGCATTGAAATATTAGAAGAGGAGTGGGAGGGGGAGAGCAAATTGACAATCCTCTGATGCTGTGTCTTCGCTGCCTCCAGATGGAATTCCCGGACCTCAGAGGTTTGAGCATGTCTGCCCAGCTTGCTTGTTGAGTAGATACACCAAGGCTGATCCTTCTTCAATATACAATTCTCAAAACAAATTTTAGTATCAAGATAGTTTTTTTTTTTTTTTTTTTTTTTAGAAGAGGGCTGACATTTTATTAAGAATGTTGGTTCTAACCGCTTTTCTATTTTTCCCCTCTTTTATTGGATATAATATTTACATTTCAAATTTTATCCACTTACCATATTTCCCCTACCACCCAGGAACCCCTTATCCCATCCCCCCTCCTCCTGCCTCTATGAAGGTGTTTACCCACCTACCCCCAGCCTCCCTCCACACCCTCAGATCCCCCCCACCTCAGTGCTCAGCCTTCAGGGTACCAATGATCTTGTCTCCCACCTATGCCCAACAGGGCAACGTCCCCTACATATACAGCTGGAGTCATGTGTCTCTCCCTATGTGCTCCTAGGCTGGTGGTTTAGACCCTGGGGAACTCTGTCTGGTTGGTATTGTTGCTCTCCTCACGGGGTCACCAGCCCTTAAGGTTCCTTCAATTTACTCTCTAACTCCTCCATTGGGAACTTTGATCAGAGTAATGGATAGCTGTGGGTATCTGTCTCTGGGTATGTCCGACTCTGAGAGACCTTTAAGGAGACGGCCTTATCTGGCTGCTGTCAGCTTTCCCATCCTGACATCCCTATCAGCGTCTATTTTTGGTGATTGCTTATGGAATGAATACCCAGACACAATGGTCTCCCTACAAACCCCCCTTCAGATTCTGACCCACACTTTGTCTCCATATTTGCTCCCTTGGTTATTTAGTTACTCCTTCTAAGAAAGACCTAGGCATCCTCACTTGTTCTTTCTTCTTCATGAGCTTCATGTCGTCTGGTAGTTGAATCTTTGTTGTTTCAAATTTTTTGGGCTAATATCTGCTTATCAGTGAGTAAATACCATGTGTGTTCTTTTGTGATGGGGTTACCTCACTCAGGATTATATTTTCTAGTTCCATCCATTTACCTAAGAATTTCTCGAATTCATTATTTTTAATAGCTGAGTAATATTCCATTGTGTAAATGTACCACATTTTTTGTATCCATTCCTCTGTTGAAGGGCATCTGGGTTCTTTCCAGCTTCTGGCTATTATAAATAGGGCTGCTATGAACATAGTGGAGCATATGTCTTTGTTATTTGTTGGGGCATTTTCTGGGTATATACCCGGAAGTGGTATAGCTGGGTCCTCAGGTAGTGCTATTTTCTGAGGAATCCAATTTTCTGAGGAGTCCAATTTTCTGAGGAACCGCCAGACTGACTTCCAAAGTGGTTGTACCAGCTTGCAACCCCACCAACAATGCAGGAGTGTTCCTCTTTCTTCACATCCTCGCCAGCATCTACTATCACCTGAGTTTTTGATCTTAGCTATTCTGACTGGTGTGAGGTGGTATCTCAGTGTTGTTTTGATTTGCATTTCCCTGATGACTAAGGATGTTGAGCATTTCTTAAGGTGCTTCTCGGCCATTTGAGTTTCCTCAGTTGAGAATTCTTTGTTTAGCTCTGTACCCCATTTTTTAATGGGGTTATTTTGTTGCTTGGCGTCTAATTTCTTGAGTTCTTTGTAAATATTCGATATTAGCCTCCTATCGGATATAGGATTGGTAATGATCTTTTCCCAATCTGTTGGTTGCCGTTTTGTCTTGTTGACAGTGTCCTTTGCCTTACAGAAGCTTTGCAATTTGATGAGGTCCCATTTGTCGATTCTTGATCTTAGAGCATAAGCCATTGGTGTTCTGTTCAGGAACTTTTCCCCTGTGCCTAGGTATTCGAGGATCTTCCCCAACTTCTCTACTAATATTTTCAGTGTACCTGGCTTTATGTGAAGGTCCTTTATCCACTTGGAGTTGAGCTTTGTGCAAGGGGATAAGAATGGATTAATTTGCATTCTTCTACATGTTGACCTTCAGTTGAGCCAGCACCACTTGTTGAAAATGCTGTCCTTTTTCCACTGGATGAATTTAGCTCCCTTGTCAAATATCAAGTGACCATAGGTATGCGGGTTCATTTCTGGGTCTTCAATTCTGTTCCATTGATCGTCCTTTCTGTCTCTGTAACAATACCAAGCAGTTTTTATCATTACTGCTCTGTAGTACAGTTTGAGGTCCGGAATGGTGATTCCCCCAGAGGTTCTTTTATTGTTGAGAATAGTTCTCGCTATCCTAGGTTTTTTGTTATTCCAAATGAATTTGTAAATTGCTCTTTCTATCTCTATGAAGAATTGATTTGGAATTTTGATGGGTATTGCATTGAATCTATAGATTGCTTTTGGCAGGATAGCCATTTTTACTAAATTAATCCTGCCAATCCAGGAGCATGGGAGATCTTTCCATCTTCTGAGATCTTCTTCAATTTCTTTCTTCAGAGACTTGAAGTTCTTGTCATACAGATCTTTCACTTGCTTTGTTAGATTCACTCCAAAATAATTTATTTTATTTGTGGCTATTGTGAAGGGTGTCATTTCCCTGATTTCTTTCTCTGCCTGTTTATCCTTTGAGTAGAGGAAGGCTACTGATTTGTTTGAGTTGATTTTATATCCAGCCACATTGCTAAAGTTGTTTATCAGGTTTAGGAGTTCTCTGGTGGAAGTTTTAGGTTCACTTAAGTATACTATCATATCATCTGCAAATAGTGAAATTTTGACTTCTTCCTTTCCTATCTGTATCCCTTTGACTTCCTTTTGTTGTCTAATTGCTCTAGCTAAGACTTCCAGTACTATATTGAATAGGTAAGGCAAGAGTGGGCAGCCTTGCCTAGTCCCTGATCTTAGTGGGATTGATTCAAGTTTCTCTCCATTTAGTTTGATGTTGGCTACTGGCTTGCTGTATATTGCTTTTACTATGTTTAGGTATGGGCATTGTACTCCTGATCTTTCCAAGACTTTTAACATGAAGGGATGTTGAATTTTGTCAAATGCTTTCTCAGCATCCAGTGATATGACCATGTGGTTTTTCTCTTTGAGTTTATTTATGTAGTGGATTACATTGATGGATTTCCGAATATTGAACCATCCCTGCATTCCTGGGATAAAGCCTACTTGATCTTGATGGATAATTGTTTTGATGTGTTGTTGGATTCGGTTTGCGAGAATATTATTGAGTATTTTTGCATCAATATTCATAAGAGAGATTGGTCTGTAGTTCTCTTTCTTTGTTGGGTCTTTCTGTGGTTTAGGTATAAGTGTAATGGTAGCTTCATAGAATGAATTGGATAGTGTTCCTTCTGTTTCTATTTGATGGAATAACTTGAAGAGGATTGGTATTAGGTCTTCCTTGAAGGTCTGAAAGAATTCTGCACTGAAACCATCTGGCCCAGGACATTTTTTGGTGGGGAGATTTTTAATGACTGTGTCTATTTCTTTAGGCACTTTGGGACTGTTTAGGTGGTTTATCTGCTCCTCGTTTAACTTTATTACCTGGTATCTATCTAGAAAATTGTCCATTTCCTCCAGATTTTCCAATTTTGTTGAGTATAGGCCTTTGTAGTAGGATCTGATAATTTTTTTAATTTCCTCTGTTTCTGTTGTTATGTCTCCCTTTTCAGTTCTGATTTTATTAATTTGAATGCTGTCTCTGCGCCCTTTGGTTAGTCTGGCTAAGGGTTTGTCTATCTTGTTGATTTTCTCAAAGAACCAGCTCCTGGTTTTGTTGATATTTTGTATAGTTCTTTTTGTTTCGACTTGGTTGATTTCAGCCCTGAGTTTGATTATTTCCTGCCGTCTACTCCTCTTGGGTATACTAGCTTCTTTTTGTTCTAATGCTTTCAGGTTTACTGTCAAGTCTTTCCACTTTCTTTTTGTGAGCACTTAGAGCTATGATTTTTCCTCTTAGTACTGCTTTCAGTGAGTCCCACATGTTTTGATATGATGTGTCCTCATTTTCATTTAAATCTAAAAAGTCTTTAATCTCTTTCTTAATTTCTTCCTTGACCAAGTTATCATTGAGTAGAGCATTGTTCAGTTGCCAAGTGTATGTCAGTTTTCTGATGTTTTTGTCCATGTCAAAGACAAGTCTTAATCCACGGTGGTCTGATAAGGTACTGGGGATTTTTTTCAATCTATTTGTATCTGTTGAGGCCTGTTTTGTGACCAATTATATGGTCTATTTTCGAGAAGGTACCATGAGGTGCTGAGAAGAAGGTATATTCTTTTGTTTTAGGATGAAATGTTCTATAGATGTCAGGTAAGTCCAATTGGTTCATAACTTCTGTTAGTTTCATTGTGTCTCGATTTAGTTTCTGTTTCCATGATCTGTCCATAGCTGAGAGTGGGGTGTTGAAATCTCCCACTATTATTGTGTAGGGTGCAATGTATGCTTTAAGTTTTAGTAAAGTGTCTTTTATGTACGTGGGTGCCCTTACATTTGGGGCATAGATGTTGAGAATTGCAAGTTCCTCTTGGTACATTTTTCCTTTCATGAATATGAAGTGTCCTTCTTTATCTTTTTTGAATACTTCTGGTTGAAAACTGATTTTATTTGATATTAGAATCGCTACTCCAGCTTGTTTCTTGGGACCATTTGCTTGGCAGATTGATTTCCAACCTTTTACTCTGAGGTAGTGTCTGTCCTTTCCACAGAGGTGCGTTTCCTGAATGCAGCAAAATGTTGGGTCCTGTTTACGTATCCAGTCTGATAGTCTATGTCTTTTTACTGGAGAATTGAGTCCATTGATATTAAGAGATATTAAGGAAAAATGAGTGTTGTTTCCTGTTATTTTTGTTATTGGCAGTGGAGATATGTTTGTGTAGCTACCTTCTTTTACGGTTTTTAGAAGATTACTTTCCTGCTTTTTCTAGGTTGTAGTTTCCCTCCTTGTGATGGAGTTTTCCACCAATTAACCTTTGAATTGCTGGGTTTGTGTTGAGATACTGTGTAAATTTGGATTTGTCATGGAATATTTTGGTTTCTCCATCAATAATGATTGACAGTTTTGCTGGGTATAGTAGTCTGGGCTGACATTTATGTTCTTTTAGGGTCTGTATGATATTGGTCCAGGATCTTCTGGCTTTTATGGTCTCTGGTGAGAAGTCTGGTGTAATTCTTATAGGTCTGCCTTTATATGTTACTTTGCCTTTTTCCCTTACTGCTTTTAGTATTTTTTCTTTGTTTTGTACATTTGATGTTTTGACTATTATGTGGCAGGAAGTATTTCTTTTCTGGTCTAAACTATTTGGAGTTCTGTAGGCTTCTTGTATATTTATGGACATCTCTTTCTTTAGGTTAGGGAAGTTTTCCTCTATAATTTTGTTGAGGATATTTACTGGTCCTTTAAGTTGGGAGTCTTCCCCCTCATCTATTCCTATTATCCTTAGGTTTGGCCTTCTCATTGTGTCTTGGATTTCTTGTATATTTTGGGTTAGTAGCTTTTTGTATTTTGCATTTTCTTTGACAGTTGTGTCAATGTTTTCCATGGTATCTTCTGCACATGAGATTCTCTCTTCCATCTCTTGTATTCTGTTGGTAATACTTGTGTCTATGACTCTTGATCATTTTTTTAAGTTTTCTATCTCCAGGGTGTTCTCCCTTTGTGATTTCTTTATTGTTTCTACTTCCATTTTTAGATCCTGCATGGTTTTGTTTAATTCCTTCTCCTGTTTGGTTGCATTTTCTTGCAATTCCTTAAGGGATTTTTGTGTTTCCTCTCTAAGGGTTTCTATCTGTTTTTTAAGAGTGTTATTTATGTCTTTCTTAAAGTCCTCTATCATCCTCATGAGAAGTGATTTTAATTCTGAATCCTGCTTTTCTGGTGTGATGGGGTGTTCAGGGCTTGCTATGGTGGGGGAACTGGGTTCTAATGATGCCATGTAACTTTGATTTCTGTTGCTTACGTTCTTGCACCTGCCTTTTGCCATCTGGTTAATTCTAGTGCTACCTGTACTTCTGTCTCTGATTGAAGCCTGTCTTTCCAGTTGTCTCGCTTGTGTTTGGTCTTCTAGGAGTCCAGATGTCTTTGTGGTTTTTTCCAGCTGCCCTGATTACAGTGGTATCTCTAGGATGCCTCAGGATATGGTGCCTTCTATGTAGCAGTCCAGCTAGATGTCTGCTGTTCTGGGTGCAGTGTCTCCTCTTGGATATCTCAGGGTATGTTGTCTGACACTCTGAGTTCATTTGTTCCTCTGTGGCTCTGGGTTGAGCGGACCTTCCAGTATGTCTCAGGCGGTGTCCGGGGTCCACACAACTGCAGACCTGGTAGAGGTCTGGTCCGGGACTCAGACCCAGGAGATGGGCATAAAAGGGGTGCCAGCCGGCAGGGGTGGGGGGAAGGGGGGTGGGGAGAGGTAACTGCTGGGTTCTGAGCACTCAGGGCGCCCAGGTATGAGCTCAGGGTAGTATGTGGGTTTTCCTATCTAAAGCTGGTTGTGGGATCTGTGGATCCCCCCCGAGTATGTCTGGCGGAATCTGGGGTGCACTCACCCGCAGGCCTCAGACCGGAGGAGGGGCAAGCAGCAGAAGGAGGGTGCTAGCGCTTGCTATGGGTTCTATGGATCGCCCAGAATGTGTCTCGCAGAATCCAGGGTGCACTCACCCGCAGGCCTCAGACTAGAGGAGGGGCGAGCAGCAGAAGGAGCATGCTAGCGCTGGCTATGGGTTCTATGGATCCCCCCAGAATGTGTCTGGCAGAATCCAGGGTGCACTCACCCGAAGGCCTCAGACCGGAAGAGGGGCGAGCGGCAGAAGGGGTGTGCTAGCACTGGCTATGGGTTCTATGGATCCCCCAGAATGTGTCTGGGGGACTCCGGGTGCACTCACCTGCAGGCCTCAGACTGGAGGAGGGGCGAGCGGCGGAAGGGGCGTGCTATCGCTGACTATGGGTTCTGTGGATCCCCCAGAATGTGTCTGGGGGACTCCTGGGTGCACTCACCCGCAGGCCTCAGACTGATTTAAGAATTTTTCAATTTCGATGATTTTGTATGCATTCTGTTTTTCTATTTTTGAAATCCAGGTTTAAATCATGGTGCTATAACAATATACAAGGACTTATTTCAGTCTTCTTGTATTTAATGAGGCTTAATATATGACACAGTATATGGTCAATTTTGTGGAACATTTTATGACCTAAGATGAATGTATATTATTTTGTGTTTGCATGAAATGTTCTGTATATATTTGTTAGGTCCATGTGATTCATAATATCTGTTAATTGTCTGTTTTGATTATTTGTCTATTGCTGAGAGACGGTTGCTGAAATCTCCCACTATTATTGCTTGGTGTTCCTTATATGTTTTGAGTTTTTATAAAGTTTCATTTATGAATGTGTTTTCATTTCTGCTCTCAAAGTTCAGAATTGAGACTTCACTTTGTAGATTATTCCTTTTATATATATAAACTGTTGTTCCCTATCTGATCTGATGATTTTTGTTGAATATCATTTTAATTAGATATAGAAATGTCTACTATAGCTTGTTTCTTGTGTTTATTTGATTTGAACAACTTTTTATCAAGCACTTTCTTCTGATGTAGTGTTTGTCTTTTTTGCTGAGGTTTTTATTTTTTTAAACAACAAAAGAATGAATCATGATTACACATCCATACATTTAGTCTGTTTTTTTAAAATAGGGAAGTTCCATCTATTTATATTGACAGATATTAATGAGGAATGATTGTTAATATCTGTTATTTTGTTATTGGTGTGGGTTATGTGTGTGTGCATGTGTATGTTTGTGTGTTTCTCTTCTTTTAATTTTCCACATTCACATTTGGTGTGAATTATTTATTTCTTGTTTTGGGGGCTATATTTACCTTTTTAGTGCTTGAGTTATCCTCCCACTATTATTCATAAGGCTGTATTAATGGAAATATTTTTAATATATTTGCTTTGCTTATGGATTTTTTTGTTTTCTTCATTGGTGGTAATTTACTGTTTTGGGTGATATAGGTTCTTGTCAGATATCTGTAGTATCATTTGTCTAGGCACTTCCAGCTTACAGATTATCTTTTGATATGTCAGGTGTAATTCTTATAACTTTGTTTTTATATGTTTTTTAACCTTTTTCTCTGGCAACATTATGCATTCTTTCTTTTGTACTGTATATTTCCACATGTTTTAGGTCATAAAGCAGAAGGCACTCAGAAAGCAAAAATCTTTACTCAGACACCAAATATTCATGCTCATGAAAGCATCCATAAAGGAGACAAACCTTACAAATGTAAAGAATGTGGGAAATCTTTCTCCTGTTTCTCAAGGCTTAAAGTTCACCACAGAATCCATACTGGAGACAAACCTTACAAACGTAATGAATGTGGAAGATCCTTCTCCCATTCATCATGGCTTAGAGTTCACCACAGAATCCATACAGGAGACAAGCCTTACAAATGTAATAAGTGTGGTAAATCATTTACACAGTCCTCAGATTTTAAAATTCACTACAGAATCCATACTGGTGAGAAACCTTACAAATGTAATGAATGTGGGAAATCCTTCACACGTTCTTCAAATCTAAGAATTTACCATAGAATCCATACGGGAGACCAACCTTACATATGTAATAAGTGTGGTAAATCATTTACACGGTCCTCAAAACTTCATATTCACTACAGAATCCATACTGGTGAGAAACCTTACAAATGTAATGAATGTGGGAAATTCTTCACCCGTTCTTCACATTTAAAAGTTCACTACAGAATCCATACTGGAGAAAAACCTTACAAATGTAATGAATGTGGGAGATTCTTTGCCGTTTCCTCAGGTCTTAGAGTTCACCACAGAATCCATACAGGAGACAAGCCCTACAAATGTAATAAGTGTGGTAAATCATTTACACAGTCCTCAGATCTTAAAATTCACTACAGAATCCATACTGGTGAGAAACCTTACAAATGTAATGAATGTGGGAAATCCTTCACACGTTCTTCAAATCTAAGAGCTCACCATAGAATCCATACAGGAGACCAACCTTACATATGTCATGAATGTGGCAAATTCTTCACCAGTTCTTCAAGTCTTAGAGTTCACCACGGCATCCATACTAGAGATACACCCTACAAATAGTAGGAAGTGTAGTAAATCATTTACACAGTACTCACAACTTTTAATTCACTACAGAATCCTACTGGAGAGAAAACTTACAAATGTAATGAATATGGAAAATCCTTCACATATTCCTCAAGTCTCAGAGTTTACCACAGAATTCATGTAGGAAACAGACCTAAGAAATGTAATTATGATAAATAATTTACATGGTTCACACATCTTCAGATTTACTACAGAATCCATTCTAGAGTTCAACCCTACAAATGTAAAAGATGTGGCAAATCTTCTCTCTGGTGTTAATCTCTCTAAGGTCATCCAAGTATCCATACTGGAAAGAAATCTTAAAGGTATATTGAATGCAGGAAATCCTATTCCTGCTCATCAAATTTTCAATCTCACCAGAGAATCCTTACAGGAAACAAATCTGAAAAATATGATAGTTGTGGACATTTATTTCCAAAGTCCTCAACTCTGCAGCCTCATCACTATAATCCATCCTGGAGACAAACCTTTCTAATATAGTGAATGTTACAAATCCTTTACACTGTCCTTAAATCTTCATGGTGAACACAGAATTTGTATTGCAACAAAATCATTTATTACCAATATAAAAATGAGGAAAAATCTACACTCAGAAACCATATTTGCAAACCAAATTTAGCATGCATACTAGAGGCAAACCTTACAAATGTAAAGAATATGGAAAATCATTTATCACAAACATGATCCATGCAAGAGACTAACATGATAGGTAATTACTCTTCAAGTGCTCATGTAGAAATCTGTTATTTACAATGAGAAATGTATTCATAAGAATTTAAATAATTTTGAATCCTTACTCATTAACGGAGAACTACCACAGGAAAGCCCTATATTTCATTAGGAATTGGAAACATTTTACCCCAAAACAGATTATATTCATATTAGGTATTTAATTAAAAAAGAAAAAATTGTTCACTCAGTAATAATCTGAAATCATTAATTAATCATGGTATGAATTTATGTTCTAACAATTTAAAGAATAATATTTTAAAATGTGAGGATTTAAGCAAGAATAATATTAATAATTATCCTAAAAAATTGCATAGTGTTCTGTATATTTTAGTACGGTAGAATATTGACATTTGTGAGATAAATTTTATGTGAATATTATTGTTTTGTTAGTCTTTGAGCTTTTTATAGGGTGTATACTATAGGTAATATTAAAACTCAAACTACTACCTTCTTTGTCAGTGGTATCAATAAATATATTAAAACTGTCTTCTAATCATCCAGCTTTGATATGTTTAGTTATTTTATTTTATTTTATTTTGGGATGATATCATTCTTATCCTACATTCACTCATTAATAGTACCAACAGAATCATGTCTCAAAAATTAATTTGATTGATTTAGACAAATGCCAAAACAGCAATTAAGTTTATATATCCTGAAGAGAGAAACCCTGTGTGTGTGTGTGTGTGTGTGTGTGTGTGTGTGTGTGTTATGGATATTGTCAGTGTCATTTCAAGGAATAGAACTTCAGGTATATGGAAAAGTACCAAGTCAACCAATTGTTGGGTGATGAGATGAGGATTTTCGATGAAAATTCCCTCTTGGCACATACTTGGATAGTCATTGTGTGTACTGAATATACTTTACTATAGAATTTTCCTGCATAGAAGGTTTATCCAAAATATTTCTCACCTAGAGAAACTGGTTCTGCTAAATATCCCAAAGCTGCCTCCTCCTTACATATATAAATAATAAACCTGTCTCTCTTCTTCGTTATGGCTATTACCCTGTGTCCCACATTAAACTCTGTGGAAGGAATTTGCTGAGCTTTCTGGACACAGTGATTCAACATTGCAGATCATATCACTGGGATCACATCTGAATATAGCTTTTCAACAGATCCCTTTACTTATTGCTTTCTGTCTTTTAAATATTGCCTTGACACAACAGTCAGATCTATTTATGGAAACATGCTAAAAATGACAATTTCAAGACAATCATCTTTTTAAACAAGAAGGAAGTACTTTCAATCTTTTACTTGAAGAGTATTAATAACTTCATTAAGGATGAAAATTGCCAGTGCATTAAGCACTAGTTAGTATATCAGTAATTCTTCACAAATAACATTCTATGAACGTAGATGGAAAGAAGTTCTCTAAAACATAAACTATACTTAGAGTTGTGTCTTTCACAATTCTATCCAGAGAGATTTTGGAACTCCAAGAGACAGCTGTCTTGAAAGGTAGCTGTCTGAAATCTGTCTCCAGCAGAACATAGGCAATCAGCCTGTAATCTGTGACTTAACTTTGAGTTATTCATTCATTACTGCCAGATAGCCTATCCTGAGTTTGCCTCTGTAAGCCGAGGCTTATCCTTGGCACTTCACTCAGTTTTGATTTCTTGAGCTGTGCTGAAATAATTTTAGTTCTATAAAATCCAAGTTGTACATTGTTGACCATAATTTGTTTGGAGCCGACTGTTAGCAGAAAGTGGCTAGATCAACTTTGCAGCCATCTGGAACCATATACCCTGATGAAAGACTTGGTTTTCAAAAGCCTATAACAGCTGAAGCACACTCTGATAAGTATATTGTTTATCCCACATAGCTTGTTTGCTGTTTAGTGACCTCAGCTGTATGGTGCATGTGGTAAAATGTGTTCACCTATATTCTCCTGCTTGTGTTTATAAATACCCCAGATTTCCTTTGAATAAAAGAGACAGGACGAGAGAGATGGGACGAGAATTAAGACCTGACCACACAACCCGTCTTGTCTCCATTCTTTGCATCGCCTGACCCTGCAGCCCTACTCTCTCTCTTGACCAGAGCACTTAGCCCAAAGGGTTGAGGCAGAGTGCAGTCCTCAACAATAATTCCTTGAAAAACTGTTTTCTGTTCAGAAAATACTTTCAAATAGATAGATTGATGATAAAAAATTAGAATAATAATACATATATAGTAAATATATGTACATATATACACATACCTAAATAAATATTTACATATATACATATGTAATCTATGAATGTATTTTCTGAATAAGATTCCATATATATATATATATGTTATTTCTATGTAATTTTCTATGTAATTATATCTATCTTCCATCTATAATTATATTAATATAGTTAGGATATAAATGTATAAGTTTTATATATATATGGATGGATGGATATAGATATACTTTAGGTATAGATATAGTAATGGGTAGAGTCTATGGTTGGATGTAGTCTATTTTAATAGTTTCAGTATTTTGGTTTTAATGTTTATACTTTTAGATCCATTTAGATAATGTTTGAAAAATGTTAAAACCACAGTTTTGAATTTATCTATCATTTCTGGAAGAATTTTAATATATATATATATATATATATATATATATATATATATATATATATATAGAGAGAGAGAGAGAGAGAGAGAGACAGACAGACAGCAAGTTGCCTTCTGAAATAGGAATACCTTGACTTATTTTTTTCATTATAAGTATCACTTTCATTTTCTTCTTTTGCTTCTTGCAAAAGGTAGAGTGTAGAATACAATATTGACTAGGTAGTGGTAAAATAAACATCAGTATCACATTTTTTAGGATGAGGGCCTTTACATTAAGTTGTCTTCAATTGGCATGATTTTAGCTGTATGGTTTATATCTGTAGATTTAAAAATTACTTCAGTAATTTATTTACATCCCAAAACCTGTGTCCATCCCAGTCCCCCCTCATAGTGTCCCTCCTCCCATCCCTGCTGCCCTTGTTCTCTGAAAAGATGTGCCCCACCTGGATATTCTTCCATGCTATACATAAAGTCTCTGTGGGGTTAGGAACTTCCTTTGCCATAGCAGTCAGAAAATGCAACCCTAGGTGACAGAGGCCTCATTCTAGCCCATGTCTGCTGTCTGTATTTGCTCAGTTTCTGAGTACTGCCAATTATGAAGGTTAGTCAACTTGTTAGGTATTGCTATGGAGTTTCTATCTCCCTCATGGCCTTTAACCTTTCTACTAACTTTTCTGTAAGAGTTGCTGACCTCTATCCAATGTTTGGCTGTTGGAATCAGCTTCTGTTTTAGTCAGCTGAGGCAAATAGACTCTCAGAGGACATTTCTAAACTTCTGCCTGTAAGAATAACAAAGTATCATTCCCACTGTTGGGAATTGGTTCTTTGTCATGGGATGAGTCTCAATTTGGGCCACTTACTGGTTGTCCAGTACATCATTCTCTGCTTTATTTTTGTTTCTACATAGAGTTTAGACAGTGTCAGGAGCCATAATGGGACAAGCTAATAATTTGCAAATGATCATCCTGAAATGCTTGCCTCGGATTATTATATAATCTGCGACGAGTGTGCCCCATTAGCAAGGCTGTGGTGGACGTGCTTTTAGGAAAGATTTCTGCTATTAATATGGTTTTCCCATTATTATTATTAGACATATGCAACTATCACTAAGCAATAGCACACTCCTTTGTAACAGATCTCTGCAGATCCATGAAGATGTACAGTCTTGTAGCAATACTACATAGACAAATAGATGACTTCTTAAGTCTTGATGATTATCTTATAAGAATTCCTAAAATTATATCAATGATTAAGCTCTTTTATATCGGGACTGCTATTAAGTCGCTCAGGCATAGTTGAAACTGCAAAGAGAACTCTGCCAGTCTCCCAGTGTTATCAGTTAATTGCCCCTAGACCTTCTCCTGCTGAGAGCACATTCCAAGAGGTCATAAAACAGTTAGGCTAGGTTACTAGAGGGAATCTACAATTTATTATAGGTACCAGGACAGAAGAGAAAATATTGCCTGGGTTTATCTATACAAAACTTCACTAATTTCTTAAGTTATAGTTTCAAACTTTCTGCAAATCTGTGGAGATAGACAGGTGATGAATGTCTAGCTAGATAATTACTCCTAATGGGTATTTATGTAAGCATTTTGTGTTGTAAACCAAAATGCTATTTCATTGCAGAAATTAATCACATTTTCTGTATCCATTCTTTAGTTGAGTGACGTCAGAGTTGTTTCCAGTTTCTGACTATTATGAGTAATGGTGAAGCATCATTTGTTTGTATGACCTGCAGTATAACTGGGTTTTCAAGTAAAACTATTTCTAGTTTTCTGATAAACCACTGGATTGATATCCAAAGTGTTTGTACAAGTTTGCAACCCCACCATTAATGGAGGAGTGTTCCCCTTGGTCCATATCTGTGGCAGTATGTAATATCTCTTGAGTGTTCTATCTTAGCTGTTCTGATTGGTGCAAAATGGAATACCAAAGACTCTTAGTTGCACTTCTCTGATGACTAATGTTGCTGGACATTTCTTTAAGTGCTTTTTGGCTATTTGAGAGTTCTCTGTTGAGAATTTATTTAGTTCCATTTTTTAATTGGGTTATTAGGTTTGTTGATGTAAAATTTCTTTAGTTCTTTATGTAATTTGGATATTAGCCTTCTATTGGATGTACATTTAGGGAAGATCTTTTCCAAATCTGTTGGCTCTTATTTTATCCTATTGCCAGTGTTCTTTACTCTACAGAAGGATTCATTTCAGTTTCATGAGGTCACTTTGTGATTGGTAGTTTTTGCTACTTGGTCATTGATGTCTACTAAGAAGTTGTGTCCTATATAACTGCATTCAAGGCTTTCCCATAATTTTTCTTCTATTAGATTTAATATATTTAATTTTATATTGAGATCTTTGATCCATTTGGAATAGACTTTTGTACCAGGTGATAAATATCAATCTATTTAATTCATCACATTCAGATATCCTCTTAGATCAGCAAAATTTAGAGAAGATGCTCTCTTTTTCCATTTTATGTACTTGGCTTCTTTCTTTTTAAAAATCAATTGTCCACCACTCTGCAGGCTTATTTCAGGTTCTTTGATTTGTTTACATTGATCATCCACTCTGTTTCTATACCCACAGCAGGCAGGACACAGAGTGTAGACATAAACATGCCCCAGTTTAGGGAAATGCCAGAGCAGTGAGGCAGGACTTGGTGGGTAGGAATGGAAGTAACATCATAGAAGTAGATGGAGGGGAGATGAGATAGAGGATTTCCAGAAAGAAAACTATGAAAGAGGAAAATATTTGAAATGTAGATAAATAAAATATCCAATAATAATCTATGTGTTGCAAGCCAATAGCCAACATTATGTTAAAAAGAATGAACCTTAAACAATTCAACTAAAATCAGGGTCAAGACAAAGCTTTCCATTCTTTCCCTATGTTTGGAATATAGTACTTGATGTTTTAGCTAGAGCAATAAGAAAACTAAAAGAGATCAAAGGGATACAAATTGGAAAAAAATAATTATGGCTATCTGCAGATGATATGATAGTATACTTAAGGGATGACAGAGTTTTATCAGGGAATACTTACAGCTGATAAACACCTTCAGTAAAGAAGGATTTTCAATACAAATACAATACATATCAGTATTACTCCATGATACAAGCAATCAATGTGCTGATAAAGAAATTAAAGAAACCACACCCAACAATAGACACAGATTACATAAAAATATCTTGCCCTCTTGTTCAATGTGCATGATGTTTCAATGTGTTTATTGGATTCATTTTGGAGTTATGTTACTTAATAAATTGTCATCTGTGGGTGTTGGTAGCCAACTTTTAGCAGAAAGCAGCTAGAAATCAGCTATCATCTTTGCAGCCATCTGGAGCCATATACCGTGATGAGAGACTTGTTTTTCAACAGCCTACAACAGCGGAAGCATACTCTGATAAATATCTTGTTTATCCCACATAGCTTGTTTTGCTGTTTAGTGACCCAAGCTGCATGGTGCATGTGGTAAAATGTCTTCACCTGTGTTCTCCTGCTTGTGCTTATAAATACCCACGATTTCCTTGTAATAAAGTCAATAGGAGAGTCAATAAGAGTCAATAAGTATCGAGAGAATCAATAGGAGAGGGCCACTACAAAGTAGCACCTAATGTGGATCTCCAGTAAGCGGGATACAATGAAGGACACTGCTGGAATTGGAAGCAGGAATCCTCGCTCCTGTGCTGGAGAACCAGTCAACTGAAGGAGCTGGCTGAATTCAGAAGTGAAACAAAAGTGATTGCAGGGAGACCAGTAGATCATAGTAACACAAATGTTGGGAGCCGACTTTAGTAGAAAGCGGCTAGATCAACTTTGCAGCCATCTGGAACCATATACCCTGATGAAAGACTTGGTTGTCAAAAGCCTATAACAGCTGAAGCACACTCTGATAAATATATTGTTTATCCCACATAGCTTGTTTTGCTGTTTAGTGACCTCAGCTGTAGGGTGCACGTGGTAAAATGTTTTCACCTGTGTTCTCCTACTTGTGTATATAAATACCTCAGAATTCCCTTCAATAGGGGAGACATGAGAAAATAGAAGAGACTGAATCACACCCTGTCTTGTCTCCATTCTCCGCGTCTCCTGCCCCAAGAGCCACACTCTCTCTCTTGACCAGAGCACTTAGCCCCAAAAGCGTTGAGGCAAAGCATTGAGGCAGAATGTGGGCCTCAACACACAAATGGAGCAAGAAATAAGTAAGCAGAAACATATAAAAAAAAGTCTTTAAAGATGAAAGGAATAAATAGCAGGCTTCTCTGAGTAAAGGGAGCCAAACCAATTAATAGATAAATAGAATGTTGCTCTAGGCAGAGAGCTGAGCAGAATGATACTGTTAATTGATTTAACTTTTAAAATGGATATGATTATGTGTTGTATAGTTATATTTTTTCCTCTGGATAAAAGGTCAGTGTAAAGGTTTTTCTGGTTACTGGCTCAAGGAAAGACAGATTTGGGAAATAAGGATTTTCTATGAGTTTTTTTAATGATTTCATTAAGGTAGTAGTTACATCTTCCAGTATTATATGGATTAGACATGACATAGGTAGGCTGCCAGAACACTAGATTCCAGAAAATAAAAAAAAATTATCTTGATCCTAAAATTTGTCTTGAGATTTGTATATTACAGAATACGAAGCCTTGGTGAATGAATCCTCTTGTCACCTGCATGTTCACTGATGCCCTGGACTTCCAGGTGGATGCAGTTAACACAGACATCTGAGGCTTATCAATTTACCCTTCCCCTCATCCCTCTTCTAACATTTCAATGCCCATATTCAGCTTGAAGAAGTTAATGATTAGTCGGCGCCCCAGTTCCCTGGATTTGGGCACTGAGGTGGTTATTATTAGGCTGTCTTTCTAGGGAAAAGTAATGGTTTTATTGGAACAGGAAGGAAGAGATAAAATTGATTATATAGCCATAACCCATTGGTAGAAATATGTATGTGTTACTAGGTTGATGCAAATTCAAAAATTTCATTGTTATAATTTATTCTATTCAAAATTGTGGGTACAAGGCTTAGAATTTAACTTCTCCAACAGAGGGAATTGTGTGTTGCCTTTAAAGAAGAGTGTTGCTTTTATACCAACTATTCAGGCATTGCTAAGTCTCTTGTCTCTTGGGTTGATGCTGTTCAACAAACTAATGGCTTTTGTACAGCAACAGATAGATGCTATTCAAATGAAACCAATATAGGTCCATGATTACAGGCTGGAAGTAGGGGACTCTGAAATTTTTGTCATCAAGACTGATGAGGATTAACCCCTAACTTAAGTGCTAAGCCGGATAGTCAATGACAGGTAAGAGAACATATCGAGACCCTTGCCCCTAAAAAGGGAGTTCTCACCATTCTAAGACAGGAGCACAACCAATGGCTCTTGAGTATCCAAGGACGGGAAAGGAAGGCTGGGGTCCTTTGTTCCAACCTAAGACAGACACAGTTTCCATAAGTTTTTCCAGCCTTCTCTTTTGAAAAAAATTTAAAAAGGGGACATGTTGGGAGCCGACTTTTAGCAAAAAGAGGCTAGAAAGCAGCTATCATCTTTGCAGCCATCTGGAGCCATATACCCTGATGAGAGACTTGTTTTTCAACAGCCTACAACAGCTGAATCATACTCTGATAAATATCTTGTTTATCCCACATAGCTTGTTTTGCTGTTTAGTGACCCCAGCTGCATGGTGCATGTGGTAAAATGTCTTTACTTGTGTTCTCCTGCTTGTGCTTATAAATACCCAAGATTTCCTTGTAATAGAGTCAATAGGAGAGTCAATAAGAGTCAATAAGTGTCAAGAGAGTCAATAGGAGGTGTGAGTATAGTCATTAGGAGAGGGCCATTACAGTGGGGTCGTCAATTGATGGTTTAAGTCTCCCCTGTAGAGCACTAGGTTTGAGATAGCCAGAGACCCAACAGGACCATGTCCTGTGAGATATGGCATGGATCTCCCCATGCCCCTTTATTCCAAATTCCTCTATGCAGTTCACTTCCTTCATTAACCTGCATCTTGCAGGCATGTTGACTCAGCAGCTCTTTCCAGAGAGGTTTTGTGTCACCATCTACTGGTACAGGTAGAGGGCAAGACTAACAGGCTTCAGCCTCAAGTTTTCCATATTCATGATTTATCTAAATGCTAAGGTCATAGCTCAATTAAGTCCCTCCTTATTCCCCCTCCCTATTTAAGCCAGCTCCCCCTGGCTTTTAAGGGGTTCGGGGGGTGTACATCCAGACCCATCCACATTCACCAGGAACAATAAACTTTTGAACTCTTGGGACTCCACTTGTCTTCTGGTGCCTGCCGCCACGTTTCCAGCCTTTGTATAAAGACTTTCTCTTATCTATTGAGACCCACCATCCTGTGGCCAGCATGGAGGACTTCCCAACCCAACAGCTGGTGCCCCACCACAGTCATCAATGTTCATAAGAGAGATTGTTCTGAAATACTATTTCTTAGTTGAATTTCAGTGTGGATTAGATAGCAGATTGGCTGTGGCTCATAAAATGAGCTTCCAATGTTCCTTCTGTTTCTACTTTGTAGAATAGTTTGAGAAAAATTGACATTAGTTCTTTTTTGAAAGTATGGCAACAATGGGCATAAGAACCAAATATTCCTTGGTATTTTGGGATGGGAGAATGTAATGACTGTGGGTACTTAAGTAAAGGCCATTATTTTCAGATGTCATCCTGGTGGAATTTTCTTTTGATTAATTTCTGTTGAAAGTCTATTTTATTATATATTACAGTGCCTGATTGAGTTGATTCTTGGGTACGTTTGCTTGGAAAAATTTGTCAGTCGTTTATTCTGCACTAACATATTTTTTGTTAATATATGTTTCTAGTCTGCAGCAGAATAGTGTGTCCTATTTTCAAATTAGTTTTGTTTGCCTGTGTCTTTTTATTGGTGTCTATTTATCATTAATATTGTAAGATATTATAGACCAATGACTTTTTTTTTACTCTTATATAGGCATTGTGCCTCTATAACTCATTTAGAATAAATACAAGGTTTAGACCCAGTCCTTTTTAATAAAAAAAAAAAAAAAAACCCACCTGATTTGAGATGGTTGGCTTGTGAGTCAGAGGCCTATGGTAATTGCATGGCTCATTGCTTACTGTTAGGATGTTTTCTAGATTTTAATTAGAAATAGTGGAAAGGAATTAACAGACAACCGTTCAGATTGCCTTACATAGTTGATTTTCAAAAACGTTAGAAATCCAAAGAATTGATGTTACAAACATTCTTATATAAAATTTTATTTTATTGGAGACCTATCTGATCCTGAGAGCTTCCCAGTCTTGGATTCTAAGAAGAAATTGAGCATCTTTGGAGTTACTCTAGTTGTGGTGTGACAGCCACTAGGCAAGAATTGCCTCTTTTCATCTACAGACGAAATATTATGCAAAAAAGAAACACACTTGCAGAATAGTCGACTGATTATATCTGCCAAGACAGAGTAATCAGCCCTTAGTAATTCTGCATTACTATGTCTGTCAGATGATCCTGGGCCAGAAGGCTGAAGATCAGATGCTCCAACGTTTTTAAATAAGGAACTGTCTGGATGTTCAGTGGTCTATTTAAATTGGTTGAGTTTTAGAAGCCACGCTTTGTGCTTCCCATATCTTTATTTAACTGAGTCATTCTGGATTTCTGATGAGGTTGAAGATTTATAATCTCACAGACAACCCAGGCTATTTACCTTGAGAGGATGGTTTTCGATGCTATTCATTCTGAAGACAGGACATAAGCCAGATTCAGAACTAAGTTTTTTAATTGAGAGAGATGGCAAAGGTTCTATTTAGTTAACAAAAATGGTAGACTGGGTGTTAGGTTTATCTTGTACTTTGACAATCACAACATGGTAATATAGTTAGTGTTCAATTCATATGTGAAAAGAAAAAAAATTATTGAACAAAAAGGGGGAAATGTGGTGGATAGCCCTAGCCTCTTGTTGTCATGGTAATTTCACTCCTGGGAGGGGCTGCGAAGGAGGAGTGAATCTTGTAAACCTTCTGTCCAATCAAATTTGTTAAATAAAGGCTACAGCCAGTGATTGGGCAGTAAAAGAGGAGTGGGAGGAGCCAGCGGCAGGAAAAGAGGAGAAGAGAAGAACCATTGGAGGAGTGGGGAGTTGGTGGAAGAAGAGAAGACGAAGAAGACCTTGACCTAGGAAACCGCAAGTTGTTAAGAGCTCTCTTAGCCAGGGAATAGTGTAGTTTAATGGTAAATCTGCCCAATCTAGGCATGCAGCATTCATTTGATATTTATTGACTTGTGTCTTTTCTTCTATGGACTTCCTATGGGCAAGAGATTTCCTGCAACATCAAGTGACCATAGGTGTGTGGGTTCATTTCTGGATCTTCAGTTCTATTCCATTGATCTTCCTGCCGGTCTCTGTACCAATACCATGCAGGTTTTTTTGTTTTTGTTTTTGTTTTTTTTTTATCACTATTACTCTGTATTACATCTTTAGGTCAGAGAAAGTGATTCCCCCAGAAGTTCTTTTATTGTTGGGAATAGTTCTTGTTGTCCTGAGTTTTTTATCATTCCAAATGGACTTGCAAATTGTTCCTTCTATCTTTATGAAGAATTGATTTGGAATTTTGATGGAGATTGCATTGAATCAGTAGATTGCTTTTGACAAGCTGCCCACTTTTACTAAGTTAATCCTGTCAATCCACAAGCATTCAAGATCTTTCCTTCTGAGATCTTCTTTGATTTCTTTCTCCAGAGACTTGAAGTTCTTGTCATACAGATTTTTTACTTGCTTGGTTAGATTCACACCAAAGTATTTTATGTTATTTGTGACTATTGTGAAGCGTGTCATTTCCCTTATTTCTTTCTCACCTGTTTGTCCTTTGAATAATGGAGGGCTACTGATTTGTTTGAGTTGATTTTATATCCAGCCACCTTGCAGAAGTTGTTTATCAGGTTTAGGAGGTCTCTGGTTGAAGTTTTAGGGTCACTTAAGTATACTATCAAATCATCTTGAAATAGTGAAATTTTGAATTCTTACTTTCCTATTTGTATCTCTTTGACTTCCTTTGGTTGTCTAATTGCTCTGACTAGGACTTCCAGTACTATATTGACTATGTAAGGTGAGAGTGGGCAGCCTTGTCTAGTCCCTGATCTTAGTGGGATTGCTTCATGTTTCTCTCCATTTAGTTTGATGTTGGCTACTGGTTTGCTATATATTGCTTTTACTATGTTGAAGTGTGGACATTGAATTCCTGGTCTTTCCAAGACTTTTACCATGAAGGGATGCTGAATTTTATCAAGTGCTTTCTCGGGATCTAGTGAGATGATCATGTGGGTGTTTTTCATTGAGTTTGTTTATGTACTAGACAACATTGATGGATTTCCATATATTGAACCATTCCTGAATTCCTGGGATAAAGCCTACTTGATCATGATGGGTGATTGTTTTGATATTCTTGGATACAGTTTGTAAGATTTTTATCGACTATTTTTGCATCGATATTCATAAAAGTGATTGGTATGAAGTTCTCTTTTTTGGTTGGGTCTTTGTGAGGTTTAGGTATGAGCATGATTGTAGCTTCATAGAACAAATTGGGTAGTGTTCCTTCTATTTCTATTTTGTGGAATAGTTTGAAGAGAATTGGTATTAGGTCTTTATTGAAGGTCTGATGGAATTCTGCACTAAAACAATCTGGTACTGGGCTTTCTTTGGTAAAGAGACTGTTAATGACTTCTGCTATTTCTTTAGGAATTGTGGGACTGTTTAGATGATTTATTTGCTTCTGAATTAACTTTGGACCTGGTATCTGTCTACAAAATTGACCATATCATCCAGATTTTCCAGTTTTGTTGAATATAGATCTTTGTAGTAGGATCTGATTTTTTAAAAATTTCCTTAGTTTTTGTTGTTATGTATCCCTTTTAAGTTCTGATTTTATTAATTTGGATATGGTCTCTGTGCCCTCTGGTTAGTCTGGCTAAGTGTTTATCTATCTTGTTGATATTCTCAAAGAACAAGTTCCTGGGTTTTTTTTTTTTTTTTTTTTTTTTGATATTTTGTATTGTTCTGTCTGTTTCAAGTTGGTTGATTTCAGCCCTAAGTTTGATTATTACCTGTCATCTACTCTTCTTGGGTTTATTTGCTTCTTTTTGTTCTAGAGCATTCAGGTGTGCTGTCAAGTTGCTAGTGTAGGCTCTCTCTAGTTTTTTTTTTTTTTTTTTTTTTTTTTTTTTTTTTTTTGTAGGCACTTAGAGCTATGAGTTTTCTTCTGAGTACTACATTCATGGAGTTCCACAAGTTTTGGTATGATGTGTCCTCATTTTCATTAAATTCTAAAAAGTCTTTAATATCTTTCTTTATTTCTTTCTTTACCAGGTAATCATTGAGAAGAGCACTGTTAAGTTTCCACATATATGTGGGCTTTCCATTGTTTTTATCATTATTAAAGACCAGCCTTAGTCTGTGGTGATCTTATAGGATGCAAGAAATTATTTCAGTATTTTTTTTTTGTTGAAGCCTATTTTGTGACCAATTATATGGTCTTTTTTGGAGAAGGTACCAGGAGATGCTGAGAAACAGGTATATTCTTTTGTTTTAGAATGAAATGCTCTATAGATATCTGGTAAATCCATTTGGTTCATAACTTCTGTTAAATTCATTATGTCTCTATCTAGTTTCTGTTTCCATGATCTGTCCATTGCTGAGAGTGGGGTGTTGAAATCCCTAACAATTATTTTGAGAGGTGCAATGTACTCTTTGAGCCTTAGTAAAGTTACTTTTATGTATGTGGGTGCCCTTGCATTTGGAGCATAAATATTCATAATTGAGAGTTCATCTTGGTAGATTTTTTTTGTTTGATGAGTATGAAATGTCCTTCCTTATCTTTTTTGATTACTTTAGGTTGAAAGTAGATTTTATTTGATATTAGAATTGCTACTCCAGATTGTTTCTTGGGACCATTTGCTTGGAAAATTGTTTTCCATCTTTTTATTCTGAATTAGTGTTTGTCTTTGTCGCTGATGTATGTTTTCTGTATTCAGCAAAATTTTGGTTTCTGTTTATGTATCCAGTCTGATAGTCTATGTCTTTTTATTGGAGAATTGAGTACATTGATGTTAAGACATATTAAGGAAAAATGATTGTTGCTTCCTGTTATTTTTGTTGTTAGAAGTGGAATTATGTTTCTGTAACTATCTTCTTTTGGGATGGTGGAAGATTACTTCCTTGCTTTTTCTAGGTTGTAGTTTCCCACCTTGTGTTGGAGTTTTCCATCAATCATCTATTGAAGTACTGTATTTGGGGGAAGATATTGTGTAAATTTGGTTTTGTCATAGAATATCTTGGTTTCTCCATCTACAGTGATTGAGAGTTTTGCTGGGTATAATTGTCTGGGCTGGCATTTGTGTTCTCTTAGGGTCTGTATGTTATCAATCCAGGATCTTCTGGCTTTTATACTCTCTGGTGAGAAGTCTAGTGTACTTCTTATAGGTCTGTCTTTATATGTTACTTTACCATCTTCCTTTACTGCTTTTAGTATTTTTTCTTTCTTTTTTTTTGTACATTTGATGTTTTGATTATTATGTGGTGGGAGGTATTTCTTTTCTGGTTTATTCTATTTGGAGTTCTGTAGGCTTGTTGTATATTCATAGACATCCCTTTCTTTAAGTTGGGGAAGATTTCCTCTAAAATTTTGTTGAAAATATTTACTGGCCCTTTAATTTGGGAATCTTCACCCTCTTTTATACATATTATCCTTAGGTGTGGTCTTCTCATTTTGACCTGGCTTTCCTGGATGTTTTGGCTTAGGAGCTTTTTGCATTTTGCATTTTCTTTGACACTTGTGTCAATGTGTTCCTTGGTATCTTCTGTACATGAGATTCTCTCTTCTATTTCTTGTATTCTGTTGGTGATGCTTACGCCTATGATTTCCTAGGTTTTCTATCTCCAGGGTAGTCTCTCTTTGAGATTTCTATATTGTTTCTACTTCCATTTTTAAATCTTGGATGGTTTTGTTTAATTCCTTCACCTATTGGTTGCATTTTCTTGCAATTCTTTAAAGGATTTTTGTGTTTCTTCTTTAAGGGCTTCTACCACTTTACCTCTCTTATCCTGTAGTTTTTTAAGTGAGTTATTTATGTCCTTCTTTAATTCCTCTGGAAATTTTGTTTCAGGACTTTTTGGATTTAAATTTTTTTTGATTTATGCATGTTTCTTCTACTGTATCTTAAACACTTCAGATTCTACATTCAAACTCTTGTAGTCTATTGAGGATGTTTATGTATTATCTTTCAGTTCTTTTTCTTACATTTTACAATTCCTGGATTCATTCAAATTATGTTTTCTTTATTGAGTCCATTTCTATTCTTATGTCTTGAACACTTTTATTCATTTCATTCCCTATAAAATTTTATTTTCCTGTGTTTTTGAAGGAGTTTATTACTTTTCTCTTTAAAGGCTGCGACATGCTACCTCGCCAATAAGGAGCACATCACACTCAAGATTCTTCTGGCAGTGTCTTTTATTGTTACAGCTCTTTTAGTTAGAAGGATGCAAGATGGAGAACAAAGGAAGGACCCCAAGCCCCAGAATGTACTGACTTATATACTATCAAAGAGACATGATCTGTCCTCATTGGCTTACAGACTGGGGTCTCATTTACATATCCACTGATAGTACTATCATCGGGAAAATTCACGCCTACGCATGCGCACAGCTGCAGACACCAAGGCCAAGAAGAACCAGGAACAGGAAGCCAGCGCCATCTTATAATGGCAAGCGTATAGCTACTTCAGCAAACACAGCATGGCTCCTAACAAAAGGCCTCTACTTCATTAATTTTAGTTTCTGTATTGCTTTGAGAGATTTATTAACTTCTAATATAAACACATCTATCATCATTACAGGACTTGATTTAAGGTCATTTTCTTTGTCTTTAGTTGTGTTATAATGTCCAGGGCTTGCTGTGTTGAGATACTTTTGCTCTTAGGGTGCCACAAATTCTTGGTTCTTGTGGTTCTTGTGTTGGTTCTTATTGGGCCTTGAGCCATCTAATTGTCTCTGGATATTTCTTCTATACCAGTTATAGGGAAGACAGTCCTAAGTCTAGATGTTCACTGTGCAGTAGGGCTCCTATGAGCAGCCATGGACAATTAGAGTTGCTTTTGGTATAGCAAGTCTGGAATGTTTGGTGGGCCTTGTTGTGCCTTGGTAGACAGGCCTGGATGATAACTGTTAGTCTGGACTGATAGAAGCCAGCAGAGCAGTGGACAGAAAATGAAGTGCAAGAGAGAGCCTGATTCTATCTCAGCACTATTAGGCATGGCCCGGAGTGTATGCATAAGTATGGGGAATAAGTGATCTGACTTCATTGTCTCTTGTTCAGCAGGCTTGGATGTTCCTTGTTTGGCAGGTATGATAAAAGCCAGACAATACATTGGCTAGACACTGATTCTGAGTTTTTGATACTAAACATAGTAGCTTAGGGAAAACTCAATGCATGTTTTTATGTATTATGTTACCCTTTACCATAGATATGTACCTAAGAGTAATTTGTACAGTGTTTAATGGTATTAAACACTTAGAAAGTATCTAAACTGTAGTTCTAAACAGCTACCCAATTTTGTACTTTTTCTAACACTGTGTGTTCTCAATTACTATATTGATAGTACTTGTTAGTATCTATTTCCTGAGTATTATATCTGTCTTGAGGTCTTCAACTTGCAGAAATCCAATTGAGTGGATTTTGCCATCATGAGTGGTGGTGTGGTACCTGCCACCACACTTTATGTATGGGCAGGCTGGTAAATGTCCTAGAGATATAAAATTCAATTATGTCTCTCTTATATCCACCCTCTTACCAAGTACCTTAGCATTCCAACCATTATTTCCTAGAGTACTGTGCCAAATTGTGTATCATTATTTACAAGGACAATGCTAAAAATAAAAATCAAATAAAATCAAATACATTCTTGGTTAAACCAGTTCTTGACAGGACCTCATAGTGTAGAGCAGGTTAACCTCAAACTTTTTATATTTTTCTGGAAACAATATGATGTGTTTGTCTTTCTGTATCAACCACAAACATGTTATATTAACATACTCATGGGCCAATTAACAGAGGTAATGGCTCAGTCTAAGTGATTTTTCTCAGGTGTATCAGGTTGAAAACCAAGCTCTGTTAGTTATGTTTGCTATTGCTTTGATGAAATAATTTGACCAAAAGCAACATGAGGAGAAAACAGTTTATTTCACTCACAGTTCCACATAAACATTTATCTTCAATAGCAATGAGGGCTATAACTCAAGGCAGCAAGGAACATAAAGATAAGAGCTAATACATAGGATGTGGGGCAATGCTGCTTACTGGCTTGTTCAGACTGCTTACCTGTATAAGGCAGGACCACAAGCCCAGGGATTGTATGACCTCTAATGGATATGACTATCACCAATACATCAAGAATTTTAAAAATGCCTTTCACACTTGTGGACAGCCTAATACTTTGGAAGCATTTTCTCAATTGAGGTTCCTTCCTTTCAGGTTAATCTAGCTTGTGTAAAGTTGACAGAAGTCTAGCTAGGATAACTGACACACCTTGACACACAAAAGCATTCCTCCCCAATTGAACAAAGGTGTTCTCGTTCATTTATCCCTAAGATGTCATGTTAATATTTACAAAACATAATAAAAATGAAACTTTTAACATTCCACAGTCTTTACAAGCCCAAATATATTAAAAGTCCAGTGTCTTTACATATCCAAAGCCACTTAAATGATCAAAGTCTCTCACTGTTGGGCTCCTTTAAAAATCAGAGTTAAGCTACAAATTTTCTTACTTAGTGAGTCACCATATAAACAAAGTAACATCAGCCTCCAACATGTGTAAGTAACATTATGCACAGTTATCTGGGAATCACTCAATATCTTCTGGACTCCTTTAAAGTGCTTGGGTCATTTTTCTGGCTCTTCCCTCTGTAGCATCCATACCAACCTATACCTTCTATACAGCAGCAAATTCTACTCCACTGATGCTCGGGTGTAGTGCGCTACCTTGCTGATAAGGAGAACGCCACACTCAGGATTCTTCTGACAGCATTTATTGAATAGCTCTCAGGATGGTGAGGTGGAGGGAAGGACGCCGAGCTCAGAAAGCCTGCTGCTTAAATAGAGCTTTGGGAGACGTGCAGATCCCTCATTGGCTCAAATCTCTCATCCAATTGTCATACTCGGTTTTCACGCCATGCGCAGGCGCATTCTCAAGTAAAGCTTCCGTGAAGAACCAGGAAGCAGAAGCCTGCGCCATCTTATAATGGCGAATGCAGCTCCTCACATCTCCCCCTTCCTTATTAAACTGCAACAACAATCAAGGACTATTAGGTTGTCGATCTAGCCCACCATTCTACCGATAGGCGTTCAAGGCAGTTAAACAGTACAAGACCCTCCACACCTTTTATCCCGTGCAATGGGAACCTGAGCCCCGGGAAGTGTGGAGGACCACCACTAGGATACCTGGTGCAATGGGAACACGAGCCCTCAGGATATCCTGTTAAGTGATGATGTCTCATTGTTTAAGCAGATTCAACCAGGCTTGAGGGGATGTTCCCTGCTCTACGGCAAGCAATGCTTGCGTGATCACCACCTTATCCTTTTGATGTTGTTGTTTGAATTTGCAGAGCAACCAGAGGGTAAGCAGCACTCCCCCAAAGATCATGCAGCCAAATAACCCTACCCCCACCTCAGTCCCCAAGTCCAGGGAATTGGGGCGCCGACTCCTCATTAACTTCTTCAAGCTGAACATGGGCGTTGACTTTTAGAAGAGGAATGAGGGGAAGGGTAAATTGAAAGCATCTGAAGTCTGTCTTAACTGCATCCACCTGGAAGTCCAGGGCATCAGTGAACATGCAGGTGATAAGATTCATTCTCCAAAGCTGTGTATTCTGCAATATACAAATCTCAAAACAAGGTTTAGTATCAAGATAATTATTTTGATTCTCTGAAATCTAGTGTTCTGGAGGCCTACCTCTGTCATGTCTGATCCATATAATTCTGGAAGACATAACTACTACCTTAATGACCTCATCAGAAAACTCATAGAAAAACCTTTTCCAAATCAGCCTTTCCTTAAGCCAGTAACCAGAAAAACCTTTAGAGTTTTTATCCAGAAAAAATATTATACAACTCAGAATCACACCCATTTTGAAAGTTAAATCAATTAACATTATCATTCTGCTTAGCTCTCTGTCTAGAGCAGCCTTCTATTTATTTCTTGTGTCTTTAAAGCCTTTTTCATCTATTTTTACTCACTTATTTCTTGCCCCATTTTCGTTACTATAACCTTTATTTATCTGTTTAGCTCTCTTGACTCAGAGCAGCCTGCAATTTACTCCTTGCATCTTTAAAACCTTTTTCATCTGTTTCTGCTTATTTTTTGCCCCATTTTTGTTACTATGCAATCACCTTTGTTTCACTTCCGAATTCAACCAGCTCCGTCAGTCGACTGGTTCTCCAGCGCAGGGTGTCTTCCACTGTATCCCGCTTACTGGAGTTCAAACGTTGAGTCTTTGTCAGTTGACTGGTTCTCCAGCACAGGGTGTCTTCCACTGTATCCCGCTTACTGGAGTTCAAACGTTGAGTCTTTGTCAGTTGACTGGTTCTCCAGCACAGGGTGTCTTCCACTGTATCCCGCTTACTGGAGTTCCTTCTAGACTCTCCGCGCCGTCAGTTCTGAATCCTCTGCGAGCCAACAGGGTCCTTCGTGACTGATCAAAACCCCGAGATGTTCGGCTTCATCCCGGGTTTCGGTTCCACTTGCGTGGCGTTCCCTTGCCGGTAAGGAGAACACTGCACTCAGGATTCTTCTGACAGCATTTATTGAACAGCTCTTCAAGATGGAGAAAAGGAAAAGGACGCCGAGCTCAGAAAACCCGCTGCTTAAATAGAGCTTTGGGAGACATGCAGATCCCTCATTGGCTCAAATCTTTCATCCAATTGTCATACTCGGTTTTCGCGCCATGCGCAGGCGCATTCTCAAGTAAAGCTTCCGTAAAGAACCAGGAAGCAGAAGCCTGCGCCATCTTATAATGGCGAATGCGGCTCCTCACACTCGGGTTCTTGGTGATCATCCCATGTTACTGGCTTTATTCAAATTCTGTCATCCCTTTCTGCAGCTGTGTTGTGCCTTCACCAGCAGTCTCACCTGTGCTCCCTTCAGGGATTCCAACCCTGCCAAAAGTTGCCAAGCCTCAGTTGCCCTACATGATCCTTTAATGTCTTCAAAATGAGTACTGTCTAGGTGAATCACATACTACCAAGTTCAGTGCCCAACATGATCTACACTCTTACCCACCTCTTGAAGAGAGATTTTGTGTTTTGACTTTGAAGTAATACTTCCCAGAACATTTCCTCTCAAAGCTATAAGCTAGTTGCTTATTAGTCATAGGTGATTCTTCAGTCACACTAATCAGATACCACAAATTTGTCACTCAAAAAGCCTGATAAAGTTTGTATTTCCCTCTGAAACTTAACAAGATAGACATCCATTGTCTATACTGTTCTCAACATTCTTAGAGTCCAAGCTCCTACAGGACAACTCATTGAGATCTCAAAAGTTAAGCAGCTCTTCTAGACCAAAGGTTCAAAGCCCTTCCACAATCCTGTCCAAACCAACATGGCTAGGTCTCTCAGATCAATATTCTGATGCTGCCACCAAAACCCATATTTTTTAGGATTCTCTAAAGTAATAATACTTATGAAATAAATCTACTTATATAGAAATAGTTTTTCTTGACATGATATATAGACTGCTGTCCAGGTAATATAACAATCACTGGTTGTAAACAGAATGTCAAAAACAGAGTGTTTGGTGAGTCCAAAAAGATGAATGTGTACACTGGAATACTGAAGAGTTACTCTTTAAATAAAGTTCAAGAATGAACATGGTCGCAAGCTGAAGACAGATACATAAAATCATGCCTTCTTTCCCATCCTTCTAGACTTTTCCAGCAGAAGGTGTGGCCCAGATTAAAGGTGTGTTTCCCCACAAGATCAGATTAAAGGTATTTGTTTTCCTAGCTCAATGTTCCAGACTAGAGTAGATTCAACTAAACACACCAAGCAAAACATCTCCCAGGTATGACCTTACACTCTTGATTGTAGTTTTTTCCTGATGTTATCAAATTGACAACCAATGATAGCCATCACACAAGGAATCATAAGCACCTACAGTGTTAAACCTTAAGCTGAAGTAGCAGACAGGCCTCTGAGAGGTTAGCATACACTATTATGCATGTATTTCCCAATTACTCCTTTGTTGCATTGAAAATCAAGGCCATGTGAATCATAGCAGCTCATGTTTATTATGTCAGTCCTGGTCAATGATTGGTCAAATGGCACCTTGTCATAGCTCTGTGGTATAATTTATTGAAATTTTATTCACTATAAACATCACTTTGAATCACTTTGTTGAGTCAGTTGTTATAATCACTGCTTTAACCACAGCTCATGGGAGGCAGAGGTATATGGACCCTGGTGTCCCAGGCTAGCCTGGTCTACAGAGCAAGATACAGGATTTCAAGGACTACCTAAAGAAACCTATTTTCAGGGAACAGAATCAAATAACATCAAACAAAAAAATATTTTATCAATTGTTCAAATTATTGTTCTTTTTATTCTGTGAGAGGTAATCAAATCAGTTCTTTTTATAAACTGAACAAAATTGCTTTTTATATATTTCTTAGGTTCGCCACATAGTTACATCATGGTCTTTGCCAATATTTTTTGATCACCTATAATTGCATAATGTCAACGTTTTTAACATGTTCTATAATTTTGGCTAGAGCTGTTCCTGATAATTGGCATCATTTTATTCTACCTTTTATAATTATCTCAGAAACTTTTCTGTATATGTCTTAATTGTTTTACTTTGTTTATAGCTACAAAAGAACAATTCTATAATACTTCTCTTTGCAAATTTTCTTCTCTTTGCAAAACGAGTCCAGTGGGAAAATGAATTGAAGGCAAAATGAGCAAATTAAGAGCAATTTTAGGATAAATTCAATTCACATATGCAACTTGTAGTATGCAAGAAATAACTATTTTTCTGTGTCATCTGTTAGACAGCTTGGAATATTTAAATTTAAATCTCTTTTTAATATTTGAAACAAATTACTTGACTCATGTGCACCTAATTCAATTGTAGGCCTCTGTCAGTTAATATCAGCCACTAATTTTTGAAAATTATTAAGTGTTTTCTATTAGTTCATATGAATCTGTACCCTTTGTGGTCAAATTTTATGATACTTGATATTCAAATCCAAATAACTAAGTGAATTTCCTCTTTGTATTTTTTTTTCCTTTCGGAGTATGGCAGAATTCTTTGTGTTACCTTAAACATATTTTCCAAAACACATATTTCTGAATCAACCAACAAATGTCATACATATAATGATAAATATTAGACAGAGGGAATTGCCTATAAATTATTTTAATGTTTTTTGCACAAAATATTGACATAAAGTTGGACTATTTAACATGTGCTGTGAAAATAACTTCCAGTGTTATCCCTTTAGTGGATGAATATTTTTCAGAGTAGGTATTGAGAAAGCAAGACTTTACCTGTCCTTCTCCTGCAAGGGTATTGTGAAAAAGCAATCCTCAAAGTCAGTTATTATTATAGGCTAGGATCTTTGTAAGAAAGATGTTAAAGGAAATACATGAAAATAAATGTTCCTTTGGTTGACTTAACTGCTCTCACATCTGTTATTATCCTCTATTTTCCTGATTTCTTTTTTACAGCAAACAGAGGAATTCCATGGGACTTGTAGACCCTTCTATATCTTGAGCCTACAGCTATTTATTACTAGTTGTTGAAGAGCCTGAAATTTTTATTTTGTTTAGAGACACTGTTTTTGCTATACCATTCAGTTGTGTAGACATTTTCAGGGCAAGGGTATGTCAGCAGTGTCCTCTTTTATAAATTTGGAAATTGGATACATTTTATGTCTTGTTTCTAGAACAGGGGCATAGTTTGTGATTTTTCTCCATCAACATTATCAATAACTTCCCAAACAGGAACTACCATATCGGATTTAATTTCCTTAGTTACTGTCCTGAGAATTTCAGGAATATTAATTTATATACACCTGTGTTGTGAAAGATACCTTTCCTATAAATTTATGGTTATGGAAGTCATATAAATTCCCATTTTTCATTTTTTTCCTTCAGTTCTCACAAGGGTAATCCACTGGACACATTTTCTTATTTCTGATAATTTACCAGTTCCTATAAATTGTATGTAAATCTTTGCAAGTAGTCAATTTAAATTCCAAGATTTTGAGAAAATATACTAACATCAGCTCCTAATACTACTAATCTATCTATGTGAACACAATTCATTTGTTTCATTAATTTGGGTCTCTGATCTGTCTCTCTATCTTTATCTCTACCTCTACCTCTACCTCTACCTCTACCTCTACCTCTATCTCTATCTCTAGATAGATAGATAATCCAGGAACTCAGGCTACCTCTGGGATCCTGAAATCCTGCTTTTCTGAGTTCAGTGGTTCCTCTGGGATGGTTCAGGATATGGTGTCTTCATGGGAGCAGACCAGCTAGGTGTCTGCACCAGCCAAAAAGACCAGGTGAGAAAAGGAAGAAGAGTGGAATTCCATAGGTGTAGGATTTGTGTGGGTGATGGGTCTTGCATGCCCTAGGCTTCCAGTTAAAGTTCTGGGACATAATTTTGTAGTAAGAGTTCTTACCCTCTGCTCTGATTGTAGTGGTTCCTCTAGGATGGTTCAGGACATGGTATCTCCACAGGAGCAGACCATCTAGGTCTAGTCCCTGATTTTAAAGAGATTGCTTCAAGTTTCTCTCTAATTAACTTGATGTTGGCTACTTGTTTGGTAAATATTTCTTTTACTATTTAAGTATGGACCTTGAATTCCTGTCTTCCTGTCTGCTTATCTACCTTTATGTCTTCTCCTGTCTTCCCAGTAAACTTCTTATACCAGATATGCTTTGTGGCATAATTTTATAGGGGTAAATACACCTTGACACAAGCCCACATACAGTCAGCCACCATTACCCATACATTTTTCTTATCACCTATTTTATGACACTATTCCATAGAGACATGAGTAAACATCTACTTATTCAATAGGATACAGAGAACAGATCAAATTAAGGGTACCATCAAACTGTGATTTATCAACCAAAGCTTTATTGGGCTTAATTGCAGAAATAGTTGTATGAGGTTACACACAAATGCAGGGATGATTCAAAGACAACTCTATCACCAAGCCACTAATTATGTTGTCAAAAAAAAAAAAAAACCCTGCTTACATTAGAGTATCTTCATATAGCTTCTGGAAGCCTGGCTCCATTTGGTTATTATTATTGGTAAATAAATGTGTTAACAGCCAGTAGCTGTGGAGGACAGATGGATTTGGGATTTTAGAATTTCCTGGGCTTGGGACTGGGTGACAAACAGGAAGGAGAACCACCATGCCAAGAGAGTGTCAAGGAGAGAAGAGATGCTATGCCTCAGAAGAACATAGTTCAGATATGCATAGGCACCATGTGAAGGAGCTGAGAAAGCATGGGCTAGAATGCTATCCAACTGCCTCTAGAGCAACTAACGAGAATACAGAATTTAGTAACTAATAACATGTAATTATTGGTGGGAGGTGGATTAACTGCATGGAGGTTACACAGTGGCCCAGCTATTTAGTTTTTAAAATCATCTTAACATATAAATGTTTTGTGTCTCTTTCCTTCTGTAACCAAACAATTGAGACAGGTATTGAACCTACCATGGGAAATTATTTATTAATATCTGTTTCAACACCTTATATATATTGTCATATCATCTGCAAATAGCTATATTTGACTTATTCCTTTCAAAATTTTAATCCTTTTTTTTTTCTTTAGTTGTCTTATTACTCTATTTAGAATGTCAAGTACTATACTGAATACATATGGAGATAGTGGGTAGCCTTGTATTTTCCCTGATTTTAGTAGTAATGATTTAAATTTTCTCCATTCAATTTGATGTTGAATATTGATTCGGTGTAATTGCTTTTTTATGTTTAGGTATGAGCCTTATATTCTTGATCTCTCTAAGCCTTTTAACATGAAGACATGTTGTATATTTGTCAAAGGCTTTAACAGCATCTAATGAGATTATCATGTTGGTTTTGTATCTATTTGTTTCTCTGATAAATTATATTGATAGATTTTAGTTGATTGAACCAACACTGCATCACTAGGATAAAGCATACCTGATCATGCTAGATGATAGTTTTGATGCATTCCTGGATTTGGTTTGTGAGTATTTTTTTAAGTCATTTTTACAGTCCAGACTTTACCCTGCTCCCAGTCTACTCTCTGACTGTTCCATATCCCACACCTCCTCCCCACCCCAACTCCACAAAGATGGCCTGACTCCCACCCACCCTACCTTAACTCTCTACTCCCTGTAACAATAAGTCTTTGATGGTTAGGTGTATCTTCTCTGACTGAATCCAGACCTGACAGTCCTGTGCTGTACATGTGTTGGGGGTCTCAGTGTCTGCTGTATGCTGCCTGGTTGGTGGCTCAGTGTCTGAGATATCTCAGGAGTCCAGATTGGTTGAGACTGCTGGTAATCCTATTAGACCACCCTCCTCAGCTTCTCCCAGCTTTTTACTAATTCAACCACAGGGGTCACCTGCTTCTGTCTGGTTAAGTGTCATATCTGCATCTGACTCTTTCAGGTGCTTTTTGGGCCTTTCAGAGGGCAGTCATGATAGGCCACTAGGAAAGAGCCTCAAACTCATTGGCACAGAGTGAAATTTTATGAACAGAACTCCAATAGCTCATCTTCTAAGATCAAATGGTTATAAATGGGACCTCATGAAACTGGAAAGCTTCAGTAATACAAAAGACATAGCCAATCAGACAAATCAACAACCTAAGGATTGGCACTAACCTCACATCCAATAGAGTGCTAGTATCCAAAATAAAGAACTCAAAATGTAAGCACCAAGAAACCAAACACCCCAATAAAAATGGGTATAGAATTAAACAGAGAATTCACAACAGAGAAATGTCAAATGGCTGATAATCACTTAATGAAATGTCCAAAGTCTTTGGTGATCAGGGAAATGCAAATCAAAATGACCCTGAGATTCCAATTTACACCAATCCTAATGGCTTAAATCAAAAATTCAACTGACAGGATATGTTGGTGAGTATGTTGAGAAAGAGGAACACTTTTTCACTACTACTGGGGTTGCAAACTGGTACAACCACTCTGGAAATCAATCTAGTGGTTCCCCAGGAAATTGGAAATAGATCTATTTGAAGACCCAACTATAGCACTCTTGGACATATACCCAAAGGATGTTCCACTATACCACAAGAGAACATGTTTCACAATGTTTGTAGCAGCCTTATTTGTGATTTTAAAGCTGGAAACAACAAAGATGTCCTACAACAAAAGAATGGATACTAGAAAATATCATCCTGAGTGAGGCAACTTGGTCCCAAGAGAACATTCCTGATAAGTATTCACGAATAAGTAGTTTGCGAGTATTTTATTGAGTACATTAACATCAATGTTTAGAGGAGAAATTGGTCTGAAATAATCTTCCTTTGTTGATTTTTTGTATAATGTAGGTTACAGGGTGACCTTGTCCTCATAGGATGTGTTTGGAAATGTTCTTTCTGTATCTGTTTTGTGAAATCACTTGAGGACTATTGCTAATAGTACGTCTATGGAAGTGTGGAGGAATTTTCTTCTAAAATTATCTGGCCCTGGATATTTAATCATTTTTTATACTTTTAAGCAATGGTTCTATTTCCTCAGAGGTTATACATGCCATTTATATAAGCTACATGGTTTTCACATAACTTTGGAAAGTGGTATCTGTCCAGAAAATAGGATATTTTATTGTAATTTTCCAATTTTGTAGAGTATACACTTTTGAATTAACACACAATGGTACTGTGGATTTCTTCCATGACCATGTTTAGGTATCCCTTTTCATTTATTATGTAGCTAATTTGTATACTAGCTTTTTGTCTTAAAGTTAATCTGATTAAAAAATTTCTATCTTATTCACTGTCTCAGAGAACCAGCTCTTGGTTTCACTGATTCTTTCTATTGCTTTATTTCTCTCTGATTGATTTCATTCCAGAATTTCATTATTTATTGCATTCTGCTCCTCTTGTGTGTGCTTCTTCCTTCTTCCTTTTTTTCCCTAGAACTTTCAGATGTACTTTTGAATTTCTGATATAAGAAGTTTCTAAATTCTTTATGGAGGCATTTAGTACTTTAAATGATACATTTAGAACTGCTTTCATTGGGTCCTATTAATTTGGGAAGGTTGTGCCTTCATTTTCATTTAATTTTAAAATGTCTTTTATTCATTTATTTCTTTCCTTACCCAGTGATCATTGAGTATAGAATAGTTCAATTTCCATTAGTGTTTTCAAATTTTGTTCTTTCAGCTTTTGTTGATTTTCATCTTAAATCTGTTGTGGCATAATAGCATACAAGTTATTTGAGTTTTCTTTAATGTGTTGAGGCTTACTTTGTGACTTACTACATGGACTATTTTGGAGAAGGTTCTATGTGGTTCTGAGAAGCAGAAATATTCTTTATTGTTTTGGTGAAATGTTCTGTAGATATTGGTTAGGTTTATTTGTTTGACAAAAGCATTTACTTTAATTATTCCTTCATTTAGTTTTCATCTAGATTACCTGCTGATTGGTGAGGTTAAACCAGAAATCGTCTTACTAATATTGAATGGGGTTCATTGTGCAAATTAATTTAACAATGTTTTTTGAACAAATGTGAGTACCCTTGTATTTGGAACATAGAGTTTCAGAATTGGAAACAATTAGGTAGATTTTTTTTCTTTAATGAGAATGAAATATTCTTCTCTGTATCTGCAGATTAATTTTGTGTTAAAATAAGTTTTGTTAGATATTAGAATAGCTAATCTAGCTTGTTGCTTGGAAAATATTTTAGCCAGTGAACATTTCCTGGAAAAAAATTTCCAGCTCTTTTCTCTGAGGTAGTGACTCTCTCCTTCCTTCCCTCCTCTCTCCCACCTGCGCTCTCTCTCTCTCTCTCTCTCTCTCTCTCTCTCTCTCTCTCTCTCTCTCTCGCTCTCACTCTCTCTCTCTCTCTGAGTGTGTGTGTGTTTGTGTGTATGTGGGTATGCAATTTTTTTGAGCTTCACATGTTTTGTTTTTGATGGTATGAAATTACTTATTTGCCTGTCTCTTGTTTCCTTGGGTGTAGTTTCCTTTTTTGGGTTGTATGTTCTGTAGAACTGGATTTGTGAACACATATTGTTTAAACTTGGCTTTTTTGATTGAGAGGTTTGTTGTGTATAGTACTCTAGGTTGGCATCTGTGTATTTTTAAAAGGTTGCAATATATCTGTTCAGATCCTTGAGGCTTTAAGGGCCTATTTTCGGAATTTTGGTATAATTCCGATACATTTGCCTATGTGTATTACCTTCCCCTTTAACTCTCCTCACTTAATAGCCTTTCTATGTTCTGTAGGATTACTCTATTGTTTGCTATGTAGTGGGAGGAGTTTCTTTTCTGATGATGTTTAATTGGTGTTATTACATGTTTATAGGCATGACTTTCTTTAGTTTGGGAAAGTTTTCTTCTAAGATTTCATTGAAAATATTTTCTTTTCCTTGGGCTAGAACTCTTTACATTTATCTATTCCTATGATTCTCAGGTTAAACTTTTTCATGGTACCCCAGATTTCCTAAATATATCATGTCATGATTTTGTAAATATAATATTTTCTTTCTTAGATTTATCATAACATATATTCTCAATGATTAGTATTTACTGGAGACAATTGCATAAACTGTATTATTCAATTACTAAAACAATGTTTGTATTTCACAATGTCTGCCTAATGAACCTGTACAGTTTATGAACTAGTACATCCTGTCATCCTTAAGCTGCAATTCTGTTTTACGAAGATTTTGTCTATGTTTTGCCATGATTCTAAATAATTTTAAGTGTAGTATAATTTTTTCTAAGACAAAAGTATTTGCATTATATTTTATATTAATTGAAAAGTACAAAGAAAATTTGAAATCTCTCTGTGAACTAGACCTACATCTTGCATTTCTGAAATTTCTGAACATTCACCCCATTGGCATAGAGCCTTAAAATGTGAAAATCATAGCAGAATGAAAGACAAAACAAATAAAAAAGAAACCTATGTAAAATTTCAATTAATCATTGAGGAACAATTTGAGTTCTTATTAGTACTTTTTGTATACTGATAATAAATCATATGGGTGAATTTTGCAAGTAAGCACAATGGCTTTCTTTGTGTTGTGCAGTATTTTCTTCATAGAAAGTAAATGACAAAGTATTGGGTAGTAAAGATGCTTTTAATATAACACTTTTTGAGCTCTTATCAGCTCAAAGTTGTCGACATGGATGATATTGTTGGAGGCTGAAGTTCAGCTGCATTCAGTGACAGGTGAAGGTACTAGAATTGGTGCAGTGCTGTCATATTTACATGTAATAATGTTTTCGATATTTAATCCAAAAGAATCAAACTCACTTTAAAAGGAAACAGGTAAGAAAATAAAATCATGGGTCTCTCTTTAAAACCACAAAATCATAATATTTAAGAATGGGAAATGGAAGCTAAGAATAATATCTTGTTGGAGACAATAGTGAGATAGGAATTGATTGCCTTGTTTCTTTTCAGCCACAGGCAAGTGTTTTGCTTACCTATTATCAGAAATAATTTCAGCTGCAGTTACCTCACAGACTCTGACCATTACCGCAAATAGAGGCATCATTATTTTTTTTTGATAAAATATCTCAGGCAAAGGTAAAGAAAGCAAAGAGTGAATATCAATTTTAACTATGTTTAGCCTCGATTTAAAATTACAATCTGTCTGTTAGTTATATAAGACGTCACTACTACTAAATACCCAGCTCTATACAGAATTACACCATCTTCTAGAAAAGCAGATCACCTGAAGGCAAAAAAAGGATTTTTTTTTCTTCCTTCTGCCTATATAAGTTCATGATCTCTGGAGCCATTTCCTGGCAGAAGGCAAGGAGTTGTGATTCCTGCTTTCCACACTTCAGTTTTATCAGGGACAGGGTGGAAGATTGACTGCTATCAATAAAGAGTGGCTCCTGGAAGGTGTAATTTTCATATAAACTTTTGTGAGACATTCCATTCTGAAGGAGAAAGAAAAGATGTGTTCTTCTCAGGTAAATGTGTGCATTGCTATGGGACATGATGACTGTTTTTACAGAAATAACCTCATATTATAACATCCAAAATTTCACTGTGCTGACTCACATTTACAAAAAAAAACCATTTCATATTATTCTGTTAATTTATATAATAAGTTATATAGCATATTATTTAATAAATAATTAATTTTATTATATATTAAATTATGTAATAAATGTATAATTTGTATAATAAATACATATTAAATAATTTATGTAATAAGACTGAGAGCCTATTGCCATAGGTCTCAGCTTTCCTGTTGCTGCAACTCTTTAATAAAATTCTCAGGTTGTATTGACCCAAACCATGAGGTTATTTTTGTTGCTAGTTCATAACTGTACTTTTGCTACTGCTATGATGCATGCTATGAATTATGTAATATGTAAATATCTCTGCTTTCTCATGGCTAGAAAACCACCATTAGATCATTTAGGGGATTATGCCATTTGACCAAGGAAAGTGTCACCATCCACATGTTGAGAACTGCTAGACTATTGGATCTTTGCAGAGAAGTCAAATACTCTTTCTCTCAGATCATAAGTCGTCAAAAATTAATATTAGTTACGGATATCATAAAAATTTACATAGGTAACTAATCTTTTATTGGGTCAAATATAGATCTTAGCCAATATACATGAGGGAAAATGGTTAATTTTAATTTCAGGGTCTGTTGACATTCATTGATGTGGCTATAGAGTTCTCTAAGGAGGAGTGGGAATGTCTCAATTCTGCTCAGAAGGCCTTGTACAGAGATGTCATGTTGGAGAATTATAACAACCTGGTTTCTGTGGGTAAGAATATTTTTATTTCATAACTTCAACTTCACCTCAGGAGTATCTAAAACTTCTTTTAGTATTTGAATTTGGCCTTTATTCATTATAGGTATTGATTAGTAACATATTTACAGCTAATATATTATGTACATTTATCTTGATTTTACATTTAACCTAAGGATCCTTCACTCTTAGTTACTCATTTTTAGGCAGTTATTAGCATTTATATGTGAACCCACTTTGACTTCCACAGTTGACTTTATCTGATGCTATAATTTAAAAAGGATATTCAGAGTTTGAAACACAATTGAGTTGTGAAGAGTCTAAAACATTTTGGAAACACATGGCTATAAAAAAGTCATTCATGCATTTTTTAACTCCCTTTTATGTTATATTCATGGTACATTCCTATGCAAGTACCCAGGTGCATTCAATGGTATATTGTTATGTATATTTGAATATGCAGGTGTTGCAATTTCAAAACCAAGGGTAATCATCTGTCTTGAACAACAAAAAGATCCCTGGATTATTGATCAAGGGAAAACAGAAGAAAGAGAACCAAGTAATCTGAAATGAAATAGTATGTGATGTGATAATTCTAAACCAAGGAAAAATCTAGTCCTGAAATGTGGTTTTTATTTTATATTAAATCTATCTTACATAGAGATAATTCCTAAGCATTTAATTTGGAATACTGTACCAAAAAATGTAAACCATGGCTGAATTCTTGCCTTATATTATTTGAATAGTGGTAGTTTGAAATGTAGTATACATACATAAACATATATATATATATATATATATATATATATATAATTTTATATATATATAACATATAATATATATATAATATATATATAAACATATAATATATATATAATATATATAAACATATAATATATATAATACATAAATATATATATTCTATCTGTGGGCATATCTGTTATATTTAGAATATATATATATATATATAGTATACATACATAAATATATATTTATATATTTATGAATATATATTCATAAATATATATAAAATTCATAAATATTTATAAAATTTATAAATATATATATTTATGTGTGTACAATATATATATATATATATATATATATATATATATTCTAAATAAAACAGATATGCCCACATCTCAAAAGGTACATTATTACATGAAATTAAGCTTGCATTGGTTGATTTTTTCAGCGTTTCTCATTCATATTAATTGTTCCTATTTTCATCCATTTACCTAAAAAATCCTTAAAACATAAAATAATGAAAAAATTCATGAAACCTAATAGGGTCTTGTATATACAACTTACAAATAGTAAGTCAAGATGAAATGGACTGATTCCCTGAACCCAATTTAAAAACTCTTTCCCTTTTCCAATTTTATATTTCCTCTATGTCTACTCATCACTATCCATATAAGTATACACTACACTGATAAGTTTTATAAAAATGAGCATTAGTTTCTCACTAGATATGATCAACATTATGGGTTTTACAATACAGAGAGTTCATCACTTAAACAATACTTTGTGACAAACAACAGGAACCCACTCATAGAGATGATTTTATGTATATGTAAATACACAGCAAAAAATACACACAGACACACATACACACACATTCACAGGTACACAAATGTAGGCACTTCAAATATAATCAAAGGAAAAAGGAAAGAAAAACTTTTAACATGAGAAGGAAGTTGAGGAAGGTGGAGTCTTACATGGGACATGCTGGGAGGAAAGAAGGGATGGTAAATAGGGTGATGTTCCTACTTCAATTGAAAATATATTTTTTAATTAGTTAGTTAAACTACATTATTTTTTTTATCACTTTACATAAAGCTTTCTTGTTATATGGATATTCCTCTTGTTCAATTAGATTTGTACCAAGATATGCCATTTTACTTCTGGCTATTGTGAAGTTAGTTATTTTACTTATTTTTTCTTCAGGCCATTTATCAATTGTATGAAGGAAGGCTACTGAGTTTTTCGGTTAACTTTGTAACTGTCCACTTTACTGAAGCCATTTTTAGCTGTAGGAATTATCTGATGGAGTTTCTCAGTCATTTACATATACTATTATATCATCTGCACATTGCAATATTTTTTCTTTAATACTTTTTAAAGATTTTTTAAAATCATTTTATATATCTCCTCCCAAATGTTGCCGCCCGGCTTCTCTTCCCAAACTTCTTCATCCCAGCCCCACACACATTTACCTCTGAGAGGGTGTCCCCCCATCGCCTGCCCCTGCACTTCAAGTCTCTATAAATTTAGGCACATCCTCTCTCACTGAGGCCAAACAAGGCAGTCCTCTGCTACATATGTGCCAGGGGCCTTGAACCTGCTCTTTGCTTAGTAGATTAGTACCCCAGTCCCACAGGGCTCTGAATTGGGATCAGAACACTTGAAAGAGAGAACTGGAGGACAGGGGACACAAAAAACTAGCGGCTTTTTTATAGGCTGATCAAACCACTGATTTTAAGTTTTTCACACAGGGGTTATATACACAAAATGGCAGGATGTGGGAAAGGGGATGATGCAGGAGCATAGGTGTTCAGGGGGAGTACAGATATATCACAGAACAGAGTGTCAGCTGGGTGAAGAAGGTTCAGGGGACAGATCACTATGACTCCTCCTATGATTCATTTGTCCTTATCTAAGTTGGTACTATCTACCAAGGCTAGCCAAGGTCTATGACTATCTACAAGACTAATGACTACTTGTTCCTATCCAGGCTGGTAAACTTCCACCAAAGCTGCATGTTTATAATATCTTATAATTATCTCTTTCAGTGTTTTTCCACAGAAACTGGAAAACTTGTGTTAGCAGGCTGACTTAGGCCTATGGCTGATTTTAGGCCTTTAGTGTATAAGCAAAGCTGCCCCTGACAGTTTAGTCTCTGGGAGCTCCCAGGGATCCAGATTAGTTGACATTGTTCATCTTCCTATGGGGTTGCCTTCCCTTTCAGCTCCTTTAATCCTTCCTCTGTTGCTTCCATAGGGACTCCATAGGACTCCAACCTCAGTCCAATGCTTGGCTATACATATGTGCTTCTATCTTAGTCAGCTGCGGGTAGAGTCTCTCAGATGCCAGCTATGCTAGACTCCTCTCTGGAAGCACAACATGGCATTAATAACAGTGTCAGGGTTTGGTGTCCACCAACATCCCAAGTTGATCACTGTGTATCTTTGCCTATACTTTCTGCTCTATTTTAGTCGCAGAATTTCTTTTTGTAAGAAAAAATTCTGGGTCAAAACTTTTAAAGGTGGGTTAGTGAAACCATTCCTCTTCTTTTACAATTCATACCTTCTTAATCTTTAGTTGCCTTATTGATCGAACTAGAAGTTTAAGTAGTATGCTGAGGAAACCAGGAGAGAACGGACAGCCCTATCTTGTTCTTCACTTTAGTAGACTATTTAAAATGTTTCTCTCCATTTAATTTAAATTTGGCAATTGGCTTGTTCTTTATTGCATTTCTTGAAATTGGCTGTATGCTTTGTATCCATGATCTCTCGAAGACTTTAATATGAACAGGTATTGGAATTGGTTAAAGGATTTTCATTGTCTATTATAATAATCTTTGTTTTCATTCATTCAGTTTGCTTATATATTGGATTACATTGATAGATTTTTATATATTGAATGACCCCTTCATACCTGAGATGAAGCATTCTTGATTAAGTTAGATGATGTTTTTGATATCTTCTTGGATTTTTGTTTGCAAGTATATTAATGAGTATTTTGCATCATTGTTCATAATGGAAATTTCCTTTGACTGTTGTATATTTGTGTGGCTTAGGTATCAGGGTCAATGTGTACTAGTAGAATGAGTTTGGCCATATTTCTTCCATTTCCATTTGGTAGAATAGTTTGAGGAGCATTGGTATTAGCTTTACATTGACATTATGATAGAATTCTCTGCTAAAAGCATCCAGTCATGAGCTTTTTGATGCTGTTGTTGTTTTTGTTGAGAAATTTTAATGACTGTTTCAATTTTCTAAGTTACATTGTTTACCTCATCTTGATTTAACTTTGGTATGTGGAGTCTATCCAGAAAAATTTAGATTTCATTTATACTTTCTAATTTTTGACACAGAGCCTTTTGAAATAAGAGTTATTGATTCTTTGGATGTCCTTGAGGTCTGTTGTTATATCCATGTTTTCATTTCTGATTTTTCCATTCAGGATATTTTAGTTAGTTCAGCTAAGGGTTTATCTGTCTTGTTGATTTTTCCAAAGAACCACCTCTGGTTTACTTGATTCTTTTTCTTGTTATCTTTGTTTCTAATCTTCTGCTTTAACCTATGAGTTTTCTTTCCTGTCATCTAGTCCCCTTTGGTGTCTTTGTTTCTTTTTGTTCAAGTGCTTTCATGTGTGCTTTTAATTTGCTAGCATGTGCTGTATCTATTTTCTTTAAGAAAGCAGTGTTATGATCTTTCCTCTTAGCATTGCTTTCAGTGTATCTCATAAATTTGAGCATAGTTTGCCTTAATTTTCAGTGAATTTAAAAATTCTTTAATTTCTTTATTTCTTTTTGACTTCATGGACATTGATTTAAGAATTATTCAATTCCTATTATTTTGTATGCATTCTGTTTTTCTATTTTTGAAATCCAGGTTTAAATCATGGTGCTATAAAAATATACAAGGACTTATTTCAGTCTTCTTGTATTTAATGAGGCTTAATATATGATGAAGTATATGGTCAATTTTTGGGGAAGGTTTTGTGACCTAAGAAGAATATATATTATTTTGTGTTTGCGTGAAATGTTCTATATATATTTGTTAGGTCCATGTGATTCATAATATCTGTTAATTTTCTGTTTTGATTATTTGTGTATTGCTGAAAGAGGGGTGCTAAAATCTCCCACTATTATTGTTTGTTGTTCCTTGAATATTTTGTGCATTTATAAAGTTTCTTTTATGAATGTGGGTTTATTTCTGCTCTAAAAGTTCAGAATTGAGACTTCACTTGGTAGATTATTCCTTTTATACATATAAATTGTTGTTCCCTATCTGATCTGATTATTTTTGTTGAATATCTTTTTAATTAGATATAGAAATGTCTACTATAGCTTGTTTCTTGTGTTTATGTGATTTGAACAACATTTTATCAAGCACTTTCTTCTGATGTAGTGTTTGTCTTTTTTACAGAGGTTTTTATTTTATTAAACAACAAAAGGATGAATCATGATTACACATCCATACATTTAGTCTGTTTTTTTTTTAAAATAGGGAAGTTCCATCTATTTATATTGACAGATACTAATGAGGAATGCTTGTTAATATCTGTTATTTTGTTATTGATGCGGGTTATGTGTGTGTGCATGTGTATGTGTATGTTTGTGTGTTTCTCTTCTTTTGCTCTTCCACATTCACATTTGGTGTGAATTATTTATTTCTTGTTTTGGGGGGTATATTTACCTTTCCAGTGATTGAGTTTTCTTCCCACTATTATTTATAAGGCTGTATTAATGGAAATTTTTTAATGTATTTGCTTTGCTTATGGATTTTTTCGTTTTCTTCATTGCTGGTAATTTACTGTTTTGGGTGATATAGGTTCTTGTCAGATATCTGTAGTATCATTTGTCTAGGCCCTTCCAGCTTACAGATTATCTGTTGAGAAGTCAGGTGTAATTCTTATAACTTTGTTTTTATATGTTTTCTAACCTTTTTCTCCGGCAACATTATGCATTCTTTCTTTTTTATTGTATATTTCCACATATTTCAGGTCATAAAGGAGAAGGCACTCAGAAAGCCAAAGTATTTACCCAGTCACCAAATATTCAAGCTCACCAAAGCATCCCTAAAAGAGACAAACCTTACAAATGTAAAGAATGTGGGAAATCTTTCTCCTGTTTCTCAAGGCTTAAAGTTCACCACAGAATCCATACTGAAGACAAACCTTACAAATGTAATGAATGTGGAAGATCCTACTCCCATTCTTCATGTCTTAGAGTTCACCAAAGAATCCATACTGGAGACAAGCCTTACAAATGTAATAAGTGTGGTAAATCATTTACACAGTCCTCAGATCTTAAAATTCACTACAGAATCCATACTGGTGAGAAACCTTACAAATGTAATGAATGTGAGAAATCCTTCACACGTTCTTCAAGTCTAAGTGTTCACCATAGAATCCATACAGGAGACAAACCTTACATATGTAATAAGTGTGGTAAATCATTTACAAGCTCCTCAATACTTCGTGTTCACTACAGAATCCATACTGGTGAGAAACCTTACAAATGTAATGAATGTGGGAAATCCTTCATCCGTTCTACAAATTTAAAAGTTCACTACAGAATCCATACTGGAGAAAAACCTTACAAATGTAATAAGTGTGGTAAATCATTTACAGATTCCTCACAATTCCATGTTCACTACCGAATCCATACTGGTGAGAAACCTTACAAATGTACTGTATGTGGGAAATCCTTTAAAAGGTCCTCATATCTTAAAATTCACTATAGAATCCATACTGGAGACAAACCTTACAAATGTAATGAATGTGGCAAATTCTTCACCACTTCTTCAAGTCTTAGAGTTCATCAGAGAATCCATACTAGAGACACACCCTACAAATAGTAAGAAGTGAAGTAAATCATTTACACAATACTCACATCTTTTCATTCACTACAGAATCCTACTGGAGAGAAAACTTACAAATGTAATGAATGTGGAAAATCCTTCACGCATTCCTTAAGCCTCAGAGTTTACCACAGAATTCATGTAGGAAACAGACCTTAGAAATGTAATTATGATAAATAATTTACATAGTTCACACATCTTCAAATTTGCTACAGAATCCATTCTAGAGTTCAACCCTACAAATGTAAAAGATGTGGCAAATCTTCTCTCTGGTGTTAATCTCTCTAAGGTCATCAAAGAATCCATACTGGAAAGCAATCTTATAGGTATATTGAATGCAGAAAATCCTATTCCTGCTCATCAAATTTTCAATCTCAACAGAGAATCCTTACAGGAGACAAACCTGAAAAATGTGATAGTTGTGAACATTTATTTCCAAAGTCCTCAACTCTGCAGCCTCATCACTATAATCCATTCTGGAGACAAACCTATCAACTATAGTGAATGTTACAAATCCTTTACACTGTCTTTAAATCTTCATGGTGACCACAGAATTTGTATTGCAACAAAATCATTACCAATGTAAAAAATGTGGAAAAATCTACACTTAGAAACCATATTTGCAAACCAAATTTAGCATGCATACTAGAGGCAAACCTTACAAATGTAAAGAATATGGAAAATCATTTATCATAAGCTCAGTACTTAGACCACAAACAAGATCCATGCAAGAGACTAACATGATAGGTAATTACTTTTCTAGTATTCATGGAGAAATCTGTTATTTACAATGAGAAATGTATTCATAAGAATTTAAATAATTTTGAAAACTTACTCATTAACAGAGAACTACCACAGGAAAGCCCTATATTTCATTAGGAATTGGAAACATTTTGCCCCTAAACAGCTTATATTCATATTAAGTATTTAATTAAAAAATGAAAAAATTGTTCACCCAGTAATAATCTGAAATCATTAATTAATCGTGGTATAAATTTATGTTCTAACAATTTAAAGAATAATATTTTAAAATGTAAGGATTTAAGCCAGAATAATATTAATAATTATCCTAATAAAACCCAATTGCATAGTGTCCTGTATATTTTAGTAGGGGAGAATATTGTCATTTGTGAAATAAAGTTTATGTGAAGATTATTGTTTTGTTAGTCTTTGAGCTTTTTATAGGGTGTATACTATAGGTAATTTTAAAACTCAAACTACTCCCTTCTTTGTCAGTGGTATCAATAAATATATTAAAACTGTCTTCTAGTAATCCAGCCTTGATATGTTTAGTTTTTTTATTTTATTTTATTCTGGGATGATATCATTCTTATCCTACATTTACTCATAATAATACCAACAGAATCATGTCTCAAAAAATTAATTTGATTGATTTAGACAAATGCCAAAACAGCAATTAAGTTTATATATCCTGAAGTGAGAAACCCTGACTTTTCTCACTGTGTGTTTGTGTGTGTGTGTGTGTGTGTGTGTGTGTGTGTGTGTGTGTGTGTTATGGATACTGTCACTGTCATTTCAAGGAACGGAACTTCAGGTATATGGAAAAGTACCAAGTCAACCAATTGTTGGGTGATGAGATGAGGATTTTAGATGACAATTCCCTCTTGGCACATACTTTGATATTCATTGTGTGTGCTGAATATACTCTACTATAGAATTTTCCTGCATAGAAGTTTTATCCAAAATATTTCTCACCTAAAGAAACTGGTTCTGCTAAATATCCCAAAGCTGCCTCCTCCTTACATATATACATAATAAACCTGTCTCTCTTCTTCTTTGTAGCTATTAACCTGTGTCCCATGTTAAACTCTGTGGAACGAATTTGCTGAGCTTTCTGGACACAGTGATTCAACATTGCAGATCATATCACTGGGATCACATCTGAATATAGCTTTTCAACAGATCCCTTTACTTATTGCTTTCTGTCTTTTAAATATTGCCTTGACACAACAGTCAGATCTATTTATGGAAACATGCTGAAAATGAAATTTCAAGACAATCATCTTTTTAAACAAGAAGGAAGTACTTTCAATCTTTTACTTGAAGAGTATTAATAATTTCATTAAGGATGAAAATTGCCAGTGCATTAAGTACTACTTAGTATATCAGTAAAGTCTTCACAAATAACATTCTATGAACGTAGATTTAAAGAAGTTTCTCTAAAACTTAAACTATACTTAGAATTGCATCTTTCACAATTCTATCCAGAGAGATTTTGGAAATCCAAGAGAGAACTGTCTTGAAAGGTAGCTTTTTGAAATCTGTCTCCAGCAGAACATAGACAATCAGCCTGTAATCTGTGACTTTACTTTGAGTTATTCAATTCATTCATTACTGCCAGATAGCCTTTCCTGAGTTTGCCTCTGCAAGCCGAGGCTCATCCTTGGCACTTCACTCAGTTTTGATTTCTTGAGCTATGCTTAAATAATTTTAGTTCTATAAAATCCAAGTTGTACATTGTTGACCATAATTTCTTTAGGAGCCAACTGTTAGCAGAAAGGGGCTAGATCAACTTTGCAGCCATCTGGAACCATATACCCTGATGAAAGATTTGGTTTTCAAAAGCCTATAACAACTGAAGCACACTCTGAAAAGTATATTGTTTATCCCACATAGCTTGTTTTGCTGTTTAGATACCTCAGCTGTATGGTGCATGTGGTAAAATGTTTTCACCTGTGAGCCACTCTGTACTAGCACATCTGCAGGCGTGTAACAAAATATATAAAAATAAAAATCAGGATATATTTAAGAAGAAAAAAACTGATTCTAGTTCACAACTTTGGAGGTTGAAAGGTCAAACAGCAATGGCCAGACTCTAAAAATGAGGCCCCTGGATGTATCACATCCAGATAAATTTAAGTGGTACAAGTAATATATTTCATCCCAAAGGAATGCAGAGAGGCTGTGTGAGTACATATTCAGGCTCTTTTTGCCTTTAAATGGTACCCTTGAATTTGGTTTGACAGGGGTCCAATGAGAAATGACATAATTACTTCTGTATGTATATTCCCAATTAAGCTAAGAAACTTTGTGGGCTAACACTCCTTAAAGGTTTTGCAACATTTCTCAGTTCTCCCAGTGTGGGGACCAGGTCCACAGCACCAGAACTTCTGTGTACAAACCACCTCCAACCTATGACACAATCTATGATGTGAATCAAAACTGCAACAGTGGAGAAACTGGGGAACTCACTGAAGAGGATATATGTATTGGGCAGAAGAAATAGGATGGTGCTTGCTCATCTCCAGAATCTTCCAATGCATTCTTATACACTGAGGCTGGGACCTTCAGTGGAGAAGTAAGGATTCAGTGGAAGCATAATATTTTCATTTGTAAAAATTAGATTTCATAATATTTAAAGAGCTGTATTGTAGGGGAAGAAGCTGCTAACTAAAATCTAGTTCTCTAAATTGTTTTATTAGCTAAATAAAAACAGCAGAAGCTAATTACTGGGCAAAGATATAGACATGGGTTTTCCAAGTCCCATAGAAGATGAAGAGGGCATGATATGGAGAAAGCTTTTTGCCCAGATGAAGGAGAGAGGAGCAAGGCACAATGTAGGCCAGAGGGCTGTTAGACCCAGTTGCAGCCTCCACCACCAGAAGAATTCAAACATTCAATAACTGATGAGTTTAGGACAATAGATTCTGAGCTCAGCAGTTATGACATCTATCTGATTTTAAATATTAACATGTGATTGTTGGTGGTCACCAGAGCTGGCCACGTGGGTGAGTGTAGGCAGTGGGGAGGGGGCACGATGTGTATAGAGTGATTGCAGCTCTTGGCATTTATGGGAAAAGCATAAGCTAGCCATGGGAGCTGAATGGGACTACCATTGAACTTGGCAAGAAATGAACAGAGACCAGAGTGGCTTGGCCAAGCTAACCATAGGTGCAGGATGAGACTGCCATTGCTGGTGCCTAGTAGGACCAAGAGTATATTTATTAAAATTACATGCAACACTGTATTTAATAGACACATTAGATGATGACTTAGTGAATAAAGATAACTCCTAACCTAACAAGTTAAGTTTAATCCCATGAATCTGCATAATGCAAGGATAGAATCAATACCCATAAGTACTTAATTGATTGCCACATACATACTCTTGCATATATGCATCTACTTACACCCCTCACACACTGAATAAATAAATAAAAGTAGATAGATAAATATAAAATCTGTATGTACATATTTATTTTGTATATTAATAATTATAGCTATTAATAATTATAGTAACTATAAAATAGTTACTGCAGAATCTTATGGAATACTTAGTTAGAATGAAGCTGAATATTGCAAATACTAGATTCTTTGTTTGAATAGGAATGCCCTCCATAGGCTTATATATTTCAATGCAGGGTCTTAGGAAGTGACACTACTTGAGAGGCATTAGGAGATGTGGAATTGTTGGACCAAGTTTGTCACTTGGCTTGATTTGGCATTTCAAAAGCCTAAGCCAGCCTCTGTGTCTCTCTTCTCTTGCTGTTTCTGAATACAGATGTGAAAATCATAGTTACCATTTCTGCTTGTGTGCCACCATGCTCCTTAGCCAATTTTGCCTTTTAGCTCACAAATCTCACACAGTTTCAAATTCACTTAGGTCAGCAAACTGTTTTCCCAGAACAAGCACTGAGGTAGTTACATAGATTCAAAAGTAGTCTTGCACTGATTTGTTACAGGTTACATTTTATCTCCTTACCACTTCAAAAAATAAAAAAATGCATAGAATATATTTTCAAAAAGTTATAAACCTCCGAGACTGCAAAGATACCTCAGTTGGCAAAGAGCTTGCTATGAAAAAGCATCAGGACTTGAATATGATTCCAAGGACCTCAATGTAAAAGTTGGGTGTGACAGAGATGCCTCTAACTCTAGCTCTATAGAGGCAGACACAGGCTGACTCCCTGCGGACCAATTAGTGATCTTCAAGTTCACTAAGAGAGTCTCACTATCTCAAAACATTAGGTGGAAAGTATTGATGGACAATGTGTAAAGGCAACCTTTACCCTCCACGTGTACAACCATATACTTGCATGTGAACAAAACACACACAGAAACACCAGGGTTCTATAACTTTTGAGAGAATTGTAGCTCTATGTGGCTACTGTTGCATCATACTAACTAAAAACCACCTGATCCTTTCCTTGTGAGGTGGGGTTCAGCACAGCACTTGAGCTCATATAAGCAGGCCCCAAGTCTAACAGAAAATTCTCCTATACAGCATCAGTCATGCTCCATTTCCTTGAAGTTCTAGCACAGAGTACAATTGTATTTTTTTGTATTTTGCCAAATGTTACTAAGGTTTTTTTTTTCTTTTTAAGAATATTATAGCAGTAGAATCTATCAGCATGTAGGCACTATAATTGTCATTCCAATTTACATAACCATGACTGAGGATTTATCCAGGTCTCCATGGTTCCATGACACATTTTTTTTTCTTGTTATTAAGGCTATTCCATTGTACAGATGCACCACCATGTATACATCTATTTTTCTAGTAGAGGATATCTTATGTGCTTCTGATATTTGACAATTATGGAGGATGTTGCTGTCAACGACATGCTAATACTTCTGCAGTAGCCCCCTTTCATGTGTTAGAAACTGTAAATAATATCTACCTTGATCTTCCTCTTAAACTTCTTTTACTTCAGCCCTCATTGAAGGCTTCAGGTAAAGCCAGCCATGGACTCCAAGAATCTCTACATTTGGAGTAACTTCAGAAAAGTGCTTTATAATTGCCATCACTCAGGTATTTGGCTCCATCTGCATCACTCTTGTCCAAGCCATTAATGAGCCACAGTGACTCCCTTGCCAGAGTTAGTTGTCTGATAATTTCTTTTATTGTTTTTAGTTGAATTTGGGAAAAGTGGCCTCATAAAGACCTCTGAACCTCAGTTGTCCTTGATTTCTAAATGTTTCATGACTTTTCCCAAAGATAAATAAGTAAGCTCTCGATAGCAGACAAAAGGAGCAACTCCTTTCTAGACTAGTCTTCTAAAGCAGTTAACTTGTCGAGATTACTATTAGGAGGATAAAAACTTACAAGCATATGGGCTGCACCCAAATAATTACACTGCAAAATATTCCACCCTGGATTGGAAGACAACTTTTTAAAGGGTACATGGGTTGAGTCTACACTATCTAACAATAATTTTGTATAAATGCTGTGTATACTGGCACTATCAGAGGCTGTAAAGCTGGGTCAAGATTTTTTGCAGCTTTGTACAGGGCAGGAGTGAATCCGTGATTGTATCTCGGGTGGGTTTCTGGAAATCCTTGCTCAATTCATACAGAGAAATGATATAAGGTTCAGTCTTACTAGGGTCAGTTATGTATAATCATATTAAGATTTAAAGATGGTAAGATTCATACTATGCCCAGTTGAAATTTCTGCATTATATTTGATCCTCTTGAATATCTTTGTTGTGATAACTTTATCTTGAGCAATACAAACAAGTATTTGTTCAGCCACAAGTATTAAGAGACTCAAAATAACAGTTGAATTAATGTCCAACTTGGTAAAGCAAAGTGTTTATTGGAGTTACAGAGCATGAGTAAAAGATGCTCATAGATACATAGATGACAGCAAAATAGCCGATTCACTAAAGAATCCTACTATACTATGGATGACAATCTTATGGAAGCTGCATCAATGAATCTCCTTTTCAGATAACTCTCTCCTTCTGTATATAATACACCTCTCAAGATAATTCAGGGCTAGGGAAGGTCAATGAGGAGGAATAGCTTGAATCTCAGGTGTATTACTTATATTTCTCTTTTTGTGATAAAACACCATCACTAAAAGCAACTCATAGAAAAAAACTTACTGTGTCTTAAAGTTTTAGGGAGATAAAGTGAGGAAGAGTTCAAAGATTGAAAGTCAGGCAAAACTATAAATTCTTAATGATCACCCTCTAGTGACATAATTCATCTGGTAAGGCTCTATCTCCTAAAGGTTTTAAAATTGCCCTAAGTAAAGTTACTTACCAATCACCAAATCTCTGTTGACCATTTCTCATCCACACCACCACATTCCATTTGATGTCCCCCCTAAGCCTATTGAAATATTATAGTACAAAATGCATTGACTTCCACTTCAAAGGTTTCCATAGACTTTCTGAGACACAATGCTGTTTTTTAAAGTTCAGATTCTCTCAGGAGACCCAAGAAAATCTCTTCACTATAATCCTATATAAGAAAACAAAAGCCAAATTGTATATTTTCTAGAGAATCTATATTATTATTCTAAAATAAAGCCAAGGGTGAGTGTTTGCCAAAAGTAAGGCCTTGCCATGGCTTCCCATATCTCCCCCTTTCCTGTATAATAGAGTGCAGGAAGCATGGAGGGGGAAGTAGAGGCCTGATCACCTCTGAGTTTCACATGTAGCAATGAAGGGCTAAGCACTCTTTGGCTGAGGAGTCTGAGCCCCAGCCTCCCGGGTGCTTTTTCTTTCTTTTTTTTTTGTTTTTGTTTTTTTTTATTGGATATTTTATTTACATTTCAGATGCCATCCCCTTTCCCCATTTCTCCTCCCTAGAAAACCCCTATCCCATGCCCCCTTTTCCTTTTTGCTTTAATACAATTTTTTTAAAATGTTAATCAAAGGCTTTATAAGTTTGGTAATGCTCAATCAGAAGTGTAACCCATTACCCAACCTAGATATATCAACTATCTTTGACTAGTAGAGACACATGAACATCTGCCTCCATGTACCCCCCCTCTTTCTCTCTCTTTCTCTCTCTCATCACCTAGCTTCTCCTCTCCTTCTTCTTCTCCTCTCCTTCTTCTTCTCCTATCCCAGGTGCATTTTCAAGGGAATGGTAAGAGTGACCTATGTCAACCCATATGCAATCAGGCATGCTTCTCAGGATCCTGTCTTTGAGTGCAAAGAAAGAGGTATGCCTGCAGTATTTTGTCTCACACCCTCCAGCATCCCCCTTTACAGAGGAGGATCAATGGTATCAGTGGTGCTTTAGGATGTCCCACAAAGGCAGCTGCTCTAGGGAATTTTGAGGGGTTTGAACTTTGAAGCACTGCATCGGGGCTGGGGCTTGACCACTTCTGGAGTGGGTTCATCATCAGAGTCCAACTTTAGGTAATGGACCTGGAGTGGCTTGGCCGTCAGGTTGTCTACTTGGATCTTTATGAGAATAGTTAGGTGAGAGAAGGCCCAGGGACCAAAAGAAATGAGTAAGAGAAGGCCAATGAGAGGTCCAAGGACAGAAGGGAGCGAGGTAGAAAGCCAAGGCGAGGTAGAGAACCAGTTCTTATACCAGCTCTTGCTTCTCTCTCTCTCTCTCTCTCTCTCTCTCTCTCTCTCTCTCTCTCTCTCTCTCTCTCTCTCTCTCAGCCCTATCAAACTCTATGCATGCTATCTTTTACTGCCCCTGATTTATCTGCAAAGAAGCAGCACTCTTCCTTTAAAGTGGTACAGAGTCCTTCCTGTTGAAGGAGCAAGAGATCTAGGCCTCATCTATTCTAGAGGACAACTTTAGCTAAAGAGAAAAGTGACTCTCTAAGGGCTTCGCTGCTCTGCTGTAGCTCATTAACATCTTGATCAATGGTGGCACTAAGCTCAGAGTAGTAGCAGTTGAAGAGGACAAGGAAGGAAATTCTAATCCCAGAGCCCACCACCCCGAGCCCCAAGATGACTGCGATGGTTGTTGGGAGCCGACTTTTAGCAGAAAGCGGCTAGATCATCTTTGCAGCCATCTGGAACCATATACCTTGATAGAGACTTGCTTTCAATAGCCTACAACAGCTGAAGCACACTCTGATAAATATCTTGTTTATCCCACATAGCTTGTTTTGCTGTTTAGTGATCCCAGCTGCATGGTGCACATGGTAAAATGTTTTCATCTGTGTGCTCCTGTTTGTGCTTATAAATACCCAGGATTTCCTTGTAGTAGAATATATAGGAGGTGAATAGGAGGTGTGGATATAGTGAATGGGAGACAGTAAAGGAGACTTGACTACAGATCCTCTGGCTTGTCTCTATTCTTCGTGTCTCTTCCCCTCCATCCCCACTCTCTCTTGACCAGAGCACTTAGCCCCAAATCGTGGGGCAGTGTAGACAGCAAATTAGTAGCCCCAAAGAGTGGGGCAGTGCGGTCCTCAACAGATGGTCACTACAATGATGGACTCTCTCATTTGTTGGAGGAGAACTTCATCATGTCTTGAGGGTGAAGCTCAGGAAAGGCGCTCCTCTTGCTTCCATAAGTGGAAAAAGTCATCTGAGGAGTAATAGGCTAGCCACGGGAGAACCTGTACAAAAGATTTTATTGAAGTCTTAAAGGTGGTAAGGTGTATACATGGAGTGAGTCCAGAGGAGCAGGGCTACCATGTATCCTCAAGAGGGATAAGGTAAAAGTCTCCTGTAAAGTTAAAAGAGGTTTGAGTCTGATTATAATGGTAGGAGGCAGTGTGTTCCTGGGAGGGGTGGACCAGGTACCAGATCCTGAGACCAATTCCAAAGAAAATTCTTCAAAAGAGGAATGTTGCCAATGGCAGGAACTATGTTCTTTAGAGTGTGTAAAATTATTATGGGGGATAGGAATTCCTTCATAAAAAGGAGGGAAAGAATGATAGCAAAGCCAGCACTCCTGTGTGAGCTCTGCGTGAGAATCATTGATGGAAGCAAACGTCTGTTCTACCAGAGAAAAGACAAGGTGTGAAGAATGATGAGCAACTGTTGTTAAGGAGGGAGTCGACTCTTGTGCAGCATGATTCTGTGAAGAAGAAAGGGAGGAGGAGGAGGAAGGTGAGAGTTGGAAGGTAGGGCAGGTTGGTGAGAAACCAAAACTGGATTAGGTCGTATGATGACAGAGGAAGTTTTATGTGGGATTTTTTTGATGAGTTTGCCGCTAAAGGATGATGGATGTTAGTCAATGGCCATGAATTTCACAACCTAGTGGCCTATCTGGACTGAACCCAAGATGGCTGGCTCCAGAGGTTCCAGAGGCCCCATTGGCCCCTGGGCCTTGATAGGAGGGGTGCTTTCCAAGGTGGCTCTGAGCTTGGACTTTGACCATAGCTGCTCAGACAATGTCAAGTACTTGACACTCAACTTTGGACCCTTCGAAACAGTGCATCACTGGTGGCACCTCTGCCATGCTACAATTTGTGGACACCCAGTGCAGCAAACACACAATCATAGCATATAAGAATGCCATCTCTGTATTTGGTGGAGACAACGGAAAGACAATGCTCAAAGATCTGTGTTTTGATGTGAAGGATTGCTCCTGGTGCAGAGAATAGGGGAGGGGAGGAATGGCCAAGCTTAGTGAGCATGGCTTTAAGAGTCTGATGGGCTCTTTCCATCAGACCTTGTGGGTTATAGGGGATACCACTGATGTGTTTAATGCCAGGTATGGCACAGAAGGTTTTAAAGGTAGATCCTGTGTAGCCAGGGCCATTATTTGTTTTTATGATCTTAGGTTGACCCATGACTGCTAAACAATTTATAACATGAGAAATATCATGTTTGAAAGCCTCTCTAGTGAGGGGTAAGGCATAAATGAAGCCACTGTAGGTGTCAATAGATACATGAACATACTTGAGCTTACCAAAACTAGGTACATGTGTCACATGCATCTGCCATAGGTCATTTGGGAGCAGGACTTTGGGATTAACCCCCAAATGTGCGACTGGGTGAAAAGGAATACAAACTTGGCAGGCTTATAAAACAGGCAGACTTAACAATAGCTGGAGCCTGTTCACGGGTGATCTTAAAGAGTAGGTGAAGAGAATGTGCATTGAGGTGATGGAGGAAGTGAGCCTGTCTTGAAAACTCAAGAGGATCAGGGTGAGAGGCGAGGTAAATATGGTGTCTGGTAGCCAGATCAGCAAGGGTATTTCCCTCAGAAAGTGGTCCAAGGAGGCCGGAATGAGTGCGAAGTTGGCCCACAAAGAAGGAGAGCATTCAAGAATGAATCAGGGTCTGTATTTGTAGAAATAGGAGAGAAGCACCCGAGGAAACTTTAATATAGGGGACAGTCTCAAAGAGTGGTAAGGAATGGACAGCATAAGAACTATCTGTGTAAATGTTGAGAGCCTTATGGAGAAAAGCAAGTAAAACTTGTAATATGGCATATAACTCAACGAGTTGGGCAGAAAAATAAGGGGTCTGGAAGGCATGAGGGTCATTATCTACAACATAGGCAGCAATACCATTGGTAAATCCAGTAAAGACAAGTTGCGCCTCTTTTAGTGGCTCCAAAGAGGTCTTTTTGGAAAAACAAAGGGATGGATTTGAGAGAAATGAAGTAAGGGATCTTTGGGGTAATGATTATCGATGGTGCCTGAAAGTTGAGCAAAAGCAATACCCAAAGTGTCTAAGGACTGGAAAAGCCAGTCAACCTATTCAGCAGTGAAAAAAAAAAAAAACAATGATAGAATCAGGGTCCTTAGCAAAGTACATACAGGAGAGTTTGTGTCCCCTGGAGATGGATTGGGTGACCAGAGAGGAATAGGTAACAAGAACCTTGGTGGGGGAAGAGGGGAGAGATACCCAAAAAAAGAGGGAACCTATCTTGGAGCAGCGAATAACAGGACTCTGCCAAAACGTTCCAAGAAGGGGAGTGAGGAGTAGCACAAACAACAACAAAAAAAAAAAAAAAAAAAAAACAAAAAAAAAAAAAACAAAAAAAAAACCAAAACCAACCAAACAAACAAAAAAAAAAAAAAAAAAAAAACAGGAGGAGTTTATCAAGAATTTGGGCAGAAGTCTGGGAATTTATGGCATTTTCTATTTTTTGAAGTGATTAACGGGCCTCAAGGATGAGCTCTCAGAGAGAAAAAAGATGTGAATCTCCTTTGAGTAGGTCATAGAGAGGGAGCATTGTATCAGGGGAAATTTTAAGATAGGGACATAAAAATTGAAGATTACCTAGAAGCCTTTGGAAGTCGTCTAAGGTCTTGAGGGATGAGATTTGGAGCTCTAATCTAGGCAGGAATATCCCGCCGGAGCGGAGCTCAGATCCCAGATAACTAAGGGTTCAGAAAGCTGTGGTTTTTCTGGAGCCACCTTAAGATTTGCTGTTGAAAGGGCAGACTGTAATTCTTGGAAGCAAGGTAAAATATGGGTTTGGCAGTCAGCTGCCAGGAGGATAGTGGAGGATATGTACATCTGGCTAAGCATCTCAGACAGGTTGTATAACTTGTCGCACAAACTTTCAGGCCAATGTGGAGCTATTAGACATTCCCTGCGTGACACACCAATGGTAGCGGGGTGTGGAGGCCTAAAAATTAGACTGTGGTAGGCTGAAAGCAAAATGAGCACAGTCATCAGGGTGTAGAGGAATGGTAAAAAAGCAATCTTTAAGGTAATAGACAGGGGGGAATAAGCGGTTGTCATCCCCCGTGGGCTGTAATGTACCTGGGAGGTGGAGGCGGGGATGAAGCCCCATTACCCCAGGGCTCATCTGAGAGTTGGGGGCCAGATGCTGCCCCCTGTTCAGGAGTAGGTTGCCCTGCAGGTCAGTGTGAGGATGGCACTCATTAGCCCAATGATGCCCGCACATTGGGGACAAATGCTAGCAGGCTGTAGACGGTTAGTAAGAGGAGTGCCAGATGGAGGGGCAAATGGCAGGGGCCTTGGGGTCACAGCTGGTCTGGGGTGAAGACACTCCTGAGCAAAGTGGCCAGGCTGGCCGCAGATGAAGCATGTCCTATTAGGCCACCCTTGCATGCCCGCCTGCCCTCTGGAGGGCAGCCCCAATAACCAGTCCTATCACATGGCTGGAGCCTAGCCTCGAACAAAGGCAGACGTAATCAGAAAGGGTATCCGTGTGATGATGTCTCAAGGCATCCTGACAAGCTGGGTTAGCATTTTCAAAGGCAAGTTGTTTAATAAAAGGGCTACTGTCTTCTGAGGCCCGAGGAGGCAGTGAGCTGTTTCTTCCAAGCGGCTAACAAAACTACTATAAGATTCCTCAGGATCCTGTCTGATCTTAGTCAATGCTCCTAAAACAGTATTCTTAGGCAGGAGTTTCCTCCATGCTCCCACTGCTGCTTGGCAAACCTGAGACAAGAGATCAGGTGTATAACATCTCGGGGCATCGGGTGTATTGTAAGGTAGTTCCCTCATAAGTTTGACAGCCATCCAATCATGGGTACCAGGGTTTTGGGCATTATGAAGGGCCAGGTTACAAGCCACTTCTTGAAATTCAGCCTTCCATAATACATAATCTCCTCCCTCTAGTGCACCATAAGCAAGCTGAAAAAATTCATTTGGAGTTAACCAAGTCTAAGTAGAGGCCTCCAGTAAGGCTAAGGTATAGGGGGGCGTTGGACCATACTTAGAGGTGGCCTCTTGTGGGCAGCTGTGTCCACAGAATCTCTGTCATCTTCATCTTCACTAATAGTCACAATGGGACTAGGATCACGAGGGTGAGCCTCACTAGAAGATGGCTCTTCACCTGTGTCTCAGGGAACAGACATGCCACTTCGAAGTGAAAGTGGAAAAGCAAGTGCTGTGTGAGGGGACTTTTTAGTTTACTTCTTAAGGAACTGGGCCCATCATGAAAGGAATGTTGTTGGCCTGGAGGGGGAGAGAGATCTGCTAATTGTTTATCCAGGTCATGAAGAGTTTTTAAAAGTGAAAGTTGTTCCTGGTGATCACGGACCAAATCTGTGAGGACTCTCAAGTTGGCAATAGCTGTGGAGCATGCTTGCAGGGAGGGGGGGAGGGGTAATTAGAAAAACTTGATCAAGAGGAGAAAGGAGATAGGGCGGCGGGGAATAGAAAAAGGGGAGAAGTTAATTAGAGGGTGGCTCGGGATTTTTGGAAGTTGAAAGATCCACCGTTTTCTCTTGAGAGGGGGCCGGTCCGGATTGAGATATTGAGCAGCCTCCTGGTCAAGGGTGGCTGCATCTTTCAGATCGAAGGGTTCTTCTCCACCTGTGTCCTCAAGACCAATCAAAGAGGGATAAAGAGGTTTTAGTGGGCAAAGCTGAAGGTGCCTTTTGAGAAATTTCGACAAATGGGGGACCCTCAGGAAAGGAATTTTGAGAGGGTGTTCACGAACAAGGGGATTTGGGGGGAGGGTGCTAACTCTGATGTACAGCCCTCTCTCCCTCTTCAATGACATTTTGAACATCAGGCCAATTATTGTGAATCTATAATAGGTCACGAATGAGATTCTAGTAACTAAAAGCTATAACAGGGACCTTTTCTGAATCAAAGATATCATAATAATCTTGTAAACAATCACCAACTCTCTTCCACTTCTTCTGATTAATAGTTCCTTCTTGGGAGAACCAGGGACAAAGGTAAACCAGAAGATCAAAAAATCCCTTTAAGTCTTTCTCTTCAACCCTGGCTCCCCAGGTCTCAAGGGAACCCTTAAGCCCTGAAATAGATAAATCTTGCTGAGAAATATTCTGACCCATGTCTATATAATGCACCACCTGATTACTCACCAAATGCCCGTCTCAGCGTCCGGGAACTCCCAGAGTCCTGAATGCTGGCTCCGCTGCCACTCAAATGTGGGGTGGTGGCCCTTCCGGGGGTCTCAGAGCCCCATGACGGGTGCCACTTTTCCAGTCCAGTGGGACCCCTAGACCCTGTGGAGAGGACTGAGATGCATGAGAAAATAAAAAGGCACAGCAAGTCAAGAAGTCTAATCAAGCTGGCAAAGATTTTATTATTCACACAGGTTATATACCCTGAAAACAGGATACGGGGAGGGGTAGGAAAGGAAAGAGGGCTTTGCAGATGGAGGAAGCTAGCTGCAGCTGTAGGGTCTAACTAAGTTATACCTGTTGTTCTCACAAAGCCTTGCCATTACCAGGGGTTCTAAAAACATCTATCTAGCAGGATGTTGGCTAAAGCTCAAGATCAGGAAGAAGGGTTACTAAGGTGGGTTGCTATGAGGCCTTGTTTGAAGTTCTGAGAACTGGCAAGTGAATCAAGGAGGTAAGCAGAAAGAATAGTGTATAAGAGAACCAAGAATGAGTGTTTGCCAAGCGTAAGATCTTGCCATGGCTTCCCACAACCAAGTATCCAATTATGTGTGTCTGTAAGGAACTTTTGTCATACAAACCACTACAGCATGTGCAATGATTAACCTCGATTGTTACATTGATGTGACTGAGAGGAATTCTCTTGACTAAGTTAACTGGAATGGAAAAGTTCTCCAATTGTGAGAGGTAGCATTCCAAGGACTGGATTCTGTACTACACATATTGGGAAAAGAAGCTGCATAGGAGATGACATTCATTTTTCTCAGATTCTTTTTTATTAGATATTTTATGTATTTACAGTTCAAATGTTACCCCTTTCACAAATTCCCCTCTGGAACTACCCTATTCCATCTTCCCTTCCCCTGCTTCTATGAGGGTGCTTCTCAACCCACCCACCCACTCCCACCTCACCACCCCGGCATTCCCTTACACTGAGGAATCAAGTCTTCACAGAAGGATCCTCCCACTGATGCTCAACAATGTCACCCTCTGCTACATATGCCACTGGAGCTTTGGGTCCCTCCATGTGTACTTTTTGGTTGGTGCTTTAATTCCTTTTAGATTTTTGACAAAGGAAATAATGTGAACATTTGTGTAACATCCTGCCTCTAAGTCTTTTCAACAAATATGGACTACAATCTTGAGATGAGCTAAATTAAACCCTTTACCCATATCACATCAACAGGCCAAGTTACTAAAACACCAAACAATGTTTCTGAGACCTGATTCTACTATCTTCTACTAGGCAGTGTAAACTTCATTACTGCTATCACAAGGCATTGACAAATGTTATGTGCTACAGTATTCCTAAAGGTTATAGTTTTTTTCTTAACGACTCTTCAATTAATTTCTGTGGATAAATTATGCAATATTATTCTTCATAATTTTATCAGATTTCATCCAATCAGTTCTTCTTGAGGATGACAACCTTTTGGATTCTTACTTTCCATAAACAAAACAGGTTTCAAGCACAACTTTAAAGGCAGAAAATATTCTCTACCCTCACATTACCTGTACTATTTTTTTTCTTACCCTGACAAATGATTTTACATGCCTATCAGTTTTGACATTAGCAGACCTAACTTGAAGTTCAAGTAGCTACCTTAATTTTTATTAGCTGGGTTATCTTAGAAGTGTACACAGACAACTTAAGCTTTATGTTTCTGTGTTTCATCCATAAAATGGAGTTGATACTCATCTTGTAAGGCATATAGAAAGCAAATATGTAAAAAATTTGAAAGTATCACGAGAGTAATTTTTACAAAATATTAAATCCTTTATTATCCTTTCCTTGATAACATAATTTTTCCAGTATTTTTATAGAAATTTATCTTTTTTTGTTTTTAATGATGTGTATAGAGGTTTATGTGCATGTGAGTATCGTGTCTGCAAAGGAAAGAAGAAGTTACCAGATACCCTGGAGGTAGGGCTATCAACTTATGGCCTAAGTAATATCTATGCTAGGAACCAACTTGGGCCTCTTAAATAACTGAATATTTTCTTGACAGGTGAGTCACCTCTCCAGAACCACATCCCCAACATTCTTATCAAAATCCTTATAAAACCATTTTTTCAAGGCAGTGATAGTGAGAGTGTTGGTAAGTAGATAATAATAATTTGCGATCACTTTTAGCTTTATTCTTATTCTTAAAGAGAGATATGAAGTCTTTACTTGTCTTCAAGAATTGATTAATTAGAAGGTTGTTTTTAAAATCAATGGAACATTTTGTTCAGGAAATTGAACCCTGTACCAATGTATTCAAGGCTATTTCCCAATTTCTCTTCTATTAGATTTTGTTTATCCAGTTTTTTGTTGAGATCTTTGATCTACTTAAATTTGAGTTTTGTAAAAAGTGATAAATATAGACCTGTTTGCATTCTTCTACATGCAGACATCCAGTTAGACCATCACCAATTGTTAAATGAACTTCCTTTTTCCCATTGTTTGGTTTTGACTTCTATGACAATAATCAAGTGTCCATAAATATATGGTTTTGTTTCTGAAGCTTCAATTTGAAGCTCCATTGATCAATCTGTTTGTTTCTATACCAATACCATGAAGTTTTTATTACTATTGGTCTATAGTATAGATTGAGATACACCCAGTTGGTGTATACACCCAGAACTTCTTTTATTTTTGAGGAGTATTTAAGCTATCCTGTGTTATTTGTTGTTGTTTGCTTATTTTGTTTTGTTATGTTTTTCCGTATGAAGTTAAGAACTGTTCTTTTATGGTTGGTAAAAAACATCTGTTGGAATTTTGATGGAAATTGCATTGAATATGTAGGGTGTTTTTGGTCAGATGGCATGTTCCCTTTATTATTGCTCCTGTGGGCCCATGAGCATTGGAGATTGTTCCATCCTAGAATAACCAATGAATATGGGGGCCCTTGCATTTGTGGCATTGATATTCAGGATAATGTTTTTGATAAATTCTTATTTTCAGTTTGTGAGTATATTACTGAGTATTTTTCCATCAAAGTTTATAAGAGAAATTGATCTTAAATTCTTTCTTTGTTGAGTCTTTGTGTAGTTTAGGTATCAAAGTGACTGTGGCCTCATAGAATGAGTTTGCCAATGTTCTTTCTATTTCTTTTTTGTGGAATAGTTTACAATTCTATTTTCCTATATTTCATTAAAGGATTTATGTATTTACTTTTAAAACTCCTCTAACACCTTCATAACATGATATTTGTGGGAATTGGCAATTTTCTTGCTTTTCATGTGTGTCAGTTTATTTCAGACTTGCTGTATGAAGCAAGACAGCTGCACTCTGATGGTGCCATATTGCACTGGCTTTTGAGCAAAACCTTAAGAAACAGCTTATACTGGTAAGAATGTGTAACAAACAGAACACTCTTATATTGGTGATGTGAGTGCAATCTTTTACAGCCATTCTGGAAATCAATCTGATGGTTTCTCAGATAATGAAAAATAGTTTGATACGAATATGCAGCTATAATTCTCCTGGGCATATACCCAAAAGATGCCAACACATTCACAAGGACAAATGCTTCTCTATGTTCATAGCAACATTGATTGCAATACTCAGAAAATGGAAACAACCCAGATGCCTTTCATCCAAAGAATGGATATAGAAAATGTGGTTTGTTTACAAACTAGAATAGTATTCAGCTATTAAAATGTAGGATATCATTAATTGTTAAGCAAATATACTAAAAAAACTTCCTGAGTGAGGTAAGGCAGATTCAAAGGACATTCATGATATGTACTCACTTATAAGTGGTTTCTTAACCCAAAAGTACAGGATACTTATTGTATACATAACAGACCTTAAGAAGGTAAACAAGAAGAAAAATGAATGTTTGAATCTCACTTATAAGGGGAAAAATTCTCATAGGAGGCAGAAGTACGGTAACAGGGAGTCAGTCAGAAGTAGGTGTTTTGAGAGACAAAATAGTGAACCAGGATAGGGATGGCAGAGAAAGACCAATAGAATCAAGTAACCTGGATCATTTGGAACTTTCCATAGATTGAAGCACCAACCAAAAAGCATACATGGGCTCAACCTAGGTCCCATGCACACATGTAATAAATTTGCAGGTTTTTACGTGGATCCCATAATAACTCAATTAGGGGCATTCCCTAAAGCTGTTGCCTCTCTGTGCCTAATACTTTTCTGGCTTCAGAAAAAGAGGATACACATAGCCCTGCAGAGACTTGATGAGCCAAGATGAAAGAATACCCAGGGCCCTTCTCCCTCTCAGATATGTTGATTCCTCTAAGAGATCAAATATGGCAGCCTAGAGAAACAAAGCTTTGCTTCCTTCATGTCTCTCTATGACAGAGTTAGGAAGCATTGTCATGGGGCCAGCAAGATGGTTCAATGTGTAAGGGTGTTTTACAGTAAGAGGACTTGAGTTTGAATGTCAGCGCCACAATTTGGCCTTTGATATCAACATGTGTACTGCATCAAAGAACATACACATGCACACGCACACACACACACACACACACACACACAGACAGACACACAGAGAGAGAGAGAGAAGGTGAGAGAGAAAGAGACTGACAGACAGACAAAGTACACACATACGTGACTAAACAAATAAATATAATTTGAAAATTTAAAAAGAAAGTTTTGCTATTCCTAACTTGTAATACTTCCCCTCAAAATTCAAAAGGAACTTATAGACCTACATAGTATAAATCATTCATGGGGTGTACACCAAGTTGATACAAGTTAGACTCAATTGGAAAGAGAAACTCTCAACTGAGAAAGTACCCTCCTAAAATGGGCATTTGGGTAAATCTGTAGTGCTCATGCTTAATTATTAATGAGAGAGTCCAGATCATCATCAGTGGTGGTATGTCTGGGTTGATAGTCATGGGTACAATTATTTAGCAGGCTGAGAGGCCACGAGTGAATACAGTAAGCAGCTTTCCTCGACGATCTATGTATTATTTCCTCTCTCTAGGATCCCAGCTTGAATCCTGTCCCTGGCATCCCTTATTCATAGAGTGTGATCTGAAAATTATGAGGTGAAATAAACACTTTCCCTGCAATGTTGCTTTTTATCTGACATTAATCAAGCAATAGAAAATTTGAATGCAAGTGGTATGAGGTTTCCTGCCAGTCTCAGAAAATATAAAAGATGAATCCCCCTCCTTAGGTTTCAAAGGGAAGTTTCTCTTTCTCTTTAAGGCTTCACCTTATTGTCTCTGCTGTGATACATTATTATTTTTAGTGTTGTTTACATTCTAGGCTCTGTCTTGGTCTGGAAGTAAGACTCATAGTATTAATTTTCCCGGAAGCCTTGGGAAATATATAAGTATCCCCCTTACTGTTCATTGAATTTCTCCAGGGGCTGTCCTTTCTTACCCTTCTCTTCTTGATGTCCCTCCTAAAGGCCCTCTCCCCTAAAAACAATTATTTTTGAAGAGGGATTTTTGTCAGCTCTTTTCCTAAACTGGCCACTGCATGTCACCACATTTATCTCACCATTAATGATGAAAGGATTCTTATGAAGCCAGAGAGGGGGCTCAATGCTAAGGAACACTGGTTGCTTTTCCAGGAAGTCTGGGTTTAATTCTCAGCATTGACATATGTTTAGATTTTTCAAAATATATTTTAGTAAAGGTTCTTAAATGTTTGACTCTCCCTTCTAGCTTTACTACCAGAGGTAGAGAAAAAGAAAAGTTAATAGGAAATGGGCATTGTGGACATGCATGGAAGTAGCTCTTTGGAGCCGATATAAATCTTCATTGTCATGATATCAGCAGGTCCAGTCCAAAGCTCCAAATCTGAATAACTAGCAGCAGCTAAAGCCAGAGGAAACAGTTAGAATTTACAAAATAGGCACAAGTCGTCAAAGGTGCCAAGAAGCAGGTAGAATACCACCAGAAATTTTTCTGGCACATTTCTCTCAAGAAGTCACAACAAGTGAAGATCACCAAAGACCAGCAAACATTGCAAGATGTATCTATGTATCAGCATTTTCTCACTGCCTATGGCGTTATACTTATATTTTTTCTACACATCCCACACCCTCTCAAATTGTCTGCTCTGGTAAAATATCATTTGCCTTTTTTCAAGACAGTTTCCAAGAAAACATCATATATCTGTTCTCCAAAAAATATCCTCTCATGTGTCAGCTTCATCAATACAAACTCTCACGTATCTGCTTCAGCAAAACATCCTCTTATAAAACACTTTGCAGAAAAATATCACACAATACAATGGAGACTCCAAAGAAACCAGGAATTTCCACTTCACATTATCATGTTAACTTACTATCTCTCTGTCACTCCAATTGTAGGGAAGTTAATGCCCTCTTCTGGCCTCTACCTGCAAACAGAGACACATGTAGGCAACCACCCATACCTATTCCCTCCACATGAAAATAAATAAATACATTTTTCCATTTTGGTGCTGCTTCAAGAATGGCATATATAGCTTGATCATGCTAGCTCTTTTTGTCCTGGGAATAATTTTATTCCTGCCCATCATGTTAAAGCTTATCTCTAACAACATCAACATTTTGGCAGCCAAAGTACATGGCTTGAAACTAAAAATAGACCCCCCCCCAGACATCCTTATTAAATTAACAGGTTGGCAAGTCAAGGACGGGTAAGTTTCTGCACAGAGCCTTACCAACCTAAGACAAAAAATGCATTACTTTTGATAATTTATATTCCACAATGGGTAAGGAAGGCAATCTTGCCAGAATGAACTAAGGCAGGCTCAGTCTTGTTTATGAAATAAATAAGGGGGGAGATGTGGAGAGCTTTTGGAGCTGCATGGCAGGAATTTGACATTGGCCAAGGACAAGGAAATGGACTTCAGGCAGGAATCTAATTCTTAGGCTAGAACAAAGAAGTAATGTCAGGAAGAATATAAATCTTAGGCTAGAACAAAGAAATAGGCTTCAGGAATGAAAATTACTTTGGACTACTATAGGAAAATAGGGTCAGATGTTTTGGTTATCCTGATAAGCCCTTAGAAACATAGTGATCACAGGATTTTGTTTATTGCCTTGTTAGTTATTTGACTATTTGTGTTTATTGTTTTGCTTGTTCCTTGACTATTTGCACCTATTGTATTGCTAATTCTCCAACCTAGAACTAACCTTATTACTTGCATGTAATTAGAATGGTATTAAAGCAGATTGAAAAAAACAAAAATAATAATTAAAAATAAAGGGTTTCATTTATAATGTACGTACAATCTCAGTGCAAGATACTTTTAAATATCATCTTTCTGTGGGCTGTAATGGAGCTCAGTCAATATTCTTTGTCTAGCATGAACAAACTCCTACCTAGGTTTGATGCCTGCTTCTAGATAATATGGGTGTGACAGGACACTTTTCAGCACTATAAGGGGGAAGGCAGGAGAATCAGAAGCTTTACTCATCCCTTGCTACATAGCTAACTCAACAACAACTTGTGAGACTTGAAATTATATGATTTGGCTTTTTTGCACTAGAAAGAGAAAGAGAAGGAGAGGAATAATAAAGCAATTCTTATTCAAAGCATGGCAGTCAGCCCTCTGTGACTGTCTTGAGCCTATAACCTTCACTTTCTCCAAAGAGTTTCACAGCCTCTCAAGATAACCAGATGTTATGAAACTGACAAGCTCCCTTCCATGACCCTATAACCACAGAAAACCAGATATTCCCCCTCCCCCCTCTTGTTTTGGAAAGCTGATGTAGCTTGGCTGTCAGCAAGTACTCTGGGTAATTCACCAACTGCAAGACATGGGATCTCGTCAACTCTTTCAGACCTGCAAAGGAGTATACTATAACTTTCTCCAGAAGGCCAGACCTCTCTTCAGAAAACCCCCATGTCATCGTTCCATGTTCTTAAGTGGGTAAGAATGGCCCCCAGTTGAGGGATGGGGACATTCACCCATTCCAAAAATATTAATCCAGAATTTCTCCTGTCAAAAAGAAATGCAGGCACAAAGAGTGGAGCAGAAACTCAAGGAAAGGGCATCCAGAGATTGCCCCACATAGGGATCCATCCCCTCTCCTGACACCAAACCCAGACAATATTGCTGATGCCAGGAAGTGCTTACTGACAGGAGCCTAAGAAGCTTTGCCAGAGCTGGACCAATACAGATGTAGATATACACAGCCAAACATTGGACTCAGAGTGTGGACCATGATGAGAATGTTAGGGCAAGAATTATAGGAGCTGTAGGGTTTTGCAAGTTCATAGGAAGAACAACAATATCAATAAACCAGAGCCACCAAAGCTTCCAGGGAATAAAACACCAAACACAGAATTCACAGGGGCTACCAATGGCTCCAGCTGGGTATATAGCAGAGGATTATCTTATCTGGCATCACTGGGAAAAGAGCCTCTTAATCCTGTAGAGGCTTGAAGACACAGGATAGGGGAATGTTAGGCCACTGAGGCAGGGGTGGGTGAACGGGTGGGGAAGCACCCTCATAGAGGCAGGTGGAGGGAGGAGGGGATGGGGGCTTGTGTAGGGGAAACTGGGAAGGGGGATAACATTTGAAATGTAAATAAATAAAATAACCAATAAAAAGAGGGGAAAAAAGATAATTCTCCTTATAGCCCTAGCAAGATGTTTTATAAGGTAAATGTATTTTCCCGCTAAGCTCATCCACCTAAGTTTGATACCCAGTATCTGTAGCTGGAAATATTCAAAAATTACTTTGGACTACTATAGGAAAATAGGGTCAGATGTTTTGGTTATCCTGATAAGCCCTTAGAAACATAGTGATCACAGGATTTTGTTTATTGCCTTGTTAGTTATTTGACTATTTGTGTTTATTGTTTTGCTCCCAGGTCTGTTGCCATGTCCTCACACTAAAGTCTGCCACTGGCTGGCCACCTCAGTGTCACCAGTCTGGGGCCCACAAAACATTGGTGTGGCTGATGCCTCTGCTAGCCAGTTCTGCTGCCTTTGCTAGCTAGCTCCGCAGCCTCCACAGTTCTAGGCATGGCTGCTAGGCCTACTCCACCACCCCCACGGTGTTCTGCTTAACCCCAACAACTATCCTCATGGTAAATATCACAATACCCAGTACCCGATAGAAATAAGACTCTTAAAGCTTAAAGTTAACCAATGGATTTATATATCAGCAAATACTAAAATCACCAGATGCCTACACAACTTAGAAGGTTATCCCAATATTCCTAACCTTTAGATTTTATATCTACCAATTTACTTGATGCCATGTTGGTCCACAACCGCAACCTCTTCACCTCCCTCTCTTTCCCTGCATTTTTCTGCCTCTCTCTTCCACCCTTAGCTCCACCCCCTTTTCTCTAGCCAATCACAGGCCTCCTGATGCAAATAGACTGGATAGGAAAATTTCTGCCACAAGTACCCACATTGTAGGGAGAAAGAACTAATTCCCTTAGGTAGTCCTCATACTGTTACTCACATTCTGTGGCATGAACACATACACACACACACACACCAAATAAAATGAATTAAATAATAAAGTTTAAAAAAAACCCTTTACCTAATGAAACTCTTACCCCAAAATGCAATCTCTCCTTCTTGAACACCTATTTGAGCCACTAACTCAACAGTTGCTGCTATCCCCTTCTCTCCATATTCATGATTTCATTAGATGTTATCGGTGACATTTATCTCATGTTTAGTAATCACTCACTTTATGGCTGGTACTATGAGATGCTTCTTAGCACATGGTCTTATTTCATATGTTATAATTCTATATATAGGTAATATAATTTCTTAGCATCACAGTGTCACGAGATAAACTGTCCAATTAATATTTTTTAAGTAAAACTTCGAAATTCTTACAATTTAAAGTAAATCCTATCTATTTCATATCCCCACATTTTGTGACTATAAAGCTTCCCAAGGGAGCTTTCTAAATGACTACTTGGAAGGGTGGTCATCACACCCACAGAGTGCAGAGCTTATATAACTTCCTGTTACAGATGAGGAAGATCAGGTAGAGATGACATTTCAGGAAGGACTGATAACCTTCTCTGCTTCTTTATCCCCTGCTAAAGGAGAAGTTCTCTTTGGAAATGGCAGGACAAGTACAGTCCCTGTGGAAACTTTATAACCTCCATTCATTCCTCTTACAACAGTGTTTAGATGTGCCTTGAAACCAAAGACCTCTTCCTTCTGCATCTGTGAACTGATTGCTTTTTTATACTTGGAGACAGTAGTAGCAGAATCAACAGGATGAATCCAAAGCTAGACAACAGGCTATGTCATTTACACTATTGACCCTCTGTTCCTATTAGCCAGACATTTTCCTAAAGCTGGAAGTTTCATATCAGCACACATTTGAGAAGGAAACTAGCTAGAGTGGTGCTGAGCTGGGGCTCATTTGATAGAATGGTTGCTGCACAACTGTGAGAACTTGAGTTTGATATCCAGATATTCAGTTTGATATTGGAAAGGCATCATATTCTTGTTATCCCAGAATGTATAATTTCAAATGTGGGGATCACAGACTGTACTCCAAACTAGGGCCTGTCCCCCTCTACCCTCAATAAGCCAATTACAATATTCAAATTAATAGTTGAAGAAAAAAGGTGGATTTACTCAATGTGGCCAATTTGGAAGAAAGACAAAGAAATCGACCACTTCCCACCTGAAGTCCATCTTTGGCATCCTGAAGTGAGATTAAAATTTTAATACAGTAATAGCAAGATAAGGATATGCAAACCTAATCAGTTCTGGTTAACATGCTGCACTGCCCATCATTTAACAATGTCTGGGTTACAGTCTCATTCTGTATGGTGGTCTAAAATTTGCCAGAACTCTGCATTGTCCTCTTTTTCTAGGAGACAAGCTCCCCTTTTAGCTGGTGCCTCCTATTTCTCCCAACATGGGAATTTGGCAGAAATTCCCATTACTTTGAGGTACATTGTTTCTTTGTCTGGAAGTCAGTCATAAATTTTTCTTTAGAATATTTTCATTTCTGTCAGGACAGTTATACTAGGACTGTGGAGACAGATGAATTGGATCCCTGGGACTCAATAGACAACCAGTCTACCTTACTGGGTGATTGTAAGACTGCTGAAAGATTTAGGCCCATAAACCAAGGTACATAACTACTGAGAAACAACATTTGAAGTTGACCTCTAGATACATGTGCACACACATACACATACACACACACACACACACATGCATGTAGGTATCCACCCACAAATAAACATACAGAAAGAGGGAGAGAGAGACATACAGAGACAGAAAGATATTTAAAAGAATAAAATTCAAGATTAAAAGAATGGACCAGAAAATATGTATCTTCATTTATTATTTGATATTTTATTTATTTACATTTCAGATGTTATCCACTTTCCCCATCCCCTTCCCCTATTCACCCCTATCTCATCACTCCTCCTCCTTTCTTGCTTTTATACCATTTTAATTACATGCAAGTATTAGGTTCCGTTCTAGATTGAGGAACTAGCAATACAATAGATGCAAATAGTCAAGGAACAAGCAAGACCATAAACACAGATAGTCAAAGAATAAGCAGGACAATAAACAGAGTCCCGTAATCACTCCTGTGATCACCATTTCTAAGGCTTATCACGATGACTAAATTATCTGAGCTTACTTACCTGTCCTAGCCCAAAGTCATCTTCATGCCTAAAGCCAACTTTTTTGTTCTAGCTTAATATTTGGATTTCTGCCTGAAATTACTTCTTTGTTCTAGCCTAGGATTTAAACTCCTGCCTGAAATTACTTCTTTGTTCTAGCCTAATGTAAGATTTCTGCCTGCATTCCATTTCCTTGTCCTTGGCCAATGTCAGATTCCTGCCAGGCAGTCCCAAAAGCTCTCCACATCTCCTCCTTTTTTTTTATTGTATAAACAAGACTGAGCCTGTCTTAGGTAGTTATAACAAGAATGCCTTCCTTACCCATCATGGAATATCCATTATAAAAAGCAATAAATTTCTGTCTTAGGTTGGTAAGGTTCTGTGTCCAGAATCTTACCAGTACTTGGCTTGCCAGCCTGTTAAATTAATAACTCTGTCTGGGGATCTATTTTCAGTTTCAAGAAATGTACTTTGGCTGCCAACATGTTGATGTTATTAGAGATAAGATTTAACATGATAGGCAGGAATAAAAGTATTCCCAGGACAAGAAGTGCTAGCATGATCAAGCTATATATGCCATAGCTTGATGTATCATCATTTTAAAATCAATGCTATGTATACTTTTAGAGAGAAAGTGAGAACTACAGTGTTTGTGGTATAATTTGCTAATTTAATAGAATAAAAAACATAGCCTTAGCTCTACTAGCTACATGTTTCCCCAAGGCCTTGCCATTATCTTAAGAGGAAGTATTTTAGCAGTGTCTATCTTTCTCTAAAAAACTGTTGTTGCAGGGAGTGGATAATCACAGTGCTTCTGCTTTCCATAACTTTAAGTCAGATGCGAACTCACCACAAACACATATAGCATACTACTTATTAACTGTATGATGTGGGTGATTTTCCTTCTCTTGGAACACTGTGTTGTCCTGAGAGAAGAAAAATGATTTTTTCATAAGTCCCTCCTTGTTGCCTGCAGTGTTACCAATTCCATTAATAAAAATTTTTCCCAAAATGGAATTTAGCTCATCACATTTTTCTTTAACATCAGTCAACATCACTAAAATCTATATAATTGGAAACACCTGCTACTTTCAAATATAAATCTCACCAAAATTGGCCCATCCATTTGTACATGTTATTTGGAACCATTCATGAAAAAAAACTATATTAGCAAGAGTGTCCTTAAAAATGCCCTCACCAGCTGACAGGCCACCATGAATGTGACTTCTTATGTGAATAATTCATGTGTTTTCTTCATTATTTGTGCAAAGGCTAAAATATTTCAGCTTATTAGAACATTAAATATTCAAATGTTCACAGGATATCCAAGACTCCAACATTCACACAGGGTTTTCACTAATTAGCCTTGAGTAAAATACTGAACCACATACATCTGGAGCAGTAAATTTTTTTGCTGCTAACTTTCCATAAAATTTTGTAATTTACATCTGAAAATTGTTTAACTTTTAATCAAACAAAACAAAAATTGTTAAACAAATTGTTTAACTTTTAATCAATCAAAACAAAAAGTTTATAATCATAAAGTAAGAGCCTGATTACTTTAATCAAAAAGGAGTAAGTCAAGAACTAGCATTTAACAATTAATACAATATAATATTCTGTAGTTTTCTCACTACTAACTCATTTATATTTACTATGTCCCAAGAATGTGTTGTTTATCGCCTTTGTGTTGTATGTATATGTTATTAATGTGTTGTGTGTATTGTATACGTGTGTGTGCATGTGTTACTTTTTCTATTTACATAAATGTTTGAAATGGGTGTATTTTTACATGCGTGAATATGTTTGTATAGGCCAAATCTGCCATCTGCTATCTTCCTCATTCATTCACTCTCCACTGTCTTTTGAGTCATGTTTTCTCTCTTACCCTGGAGCTCACTGATTCAGCTCTGAAGATCCTCTTTTGTCCACCATTTTTTCCCTATCAGTGCCAGAGTCACAAGCTCATGCTGTCATACCTGGCTATTAATGTGAGTGGTACAGATCAATCATAAGTTATCTTGTTTGCAAAGTAGGCAGTTTAACAACTGAACCATTTCTTAAGAATCTATCAGTATACTCTTCAAATATGTACATTCTGAAATAACCTACAAAAAGCATATTCACTATAATTCTTTTTAATATTTTTATTAGTCAACAAAGAATATTGTAAATGTATTTGATCATGTTCACCCCTCTACATCTCCAGTGTCTTCTCCTCAATTCACCTTCATCTCTCTATCTACCCAAATTTGTGTCCTTATTTTTCTTCCTTTATAAAGACATCATCTAGTTCAACATTTACTGGTTTTGGATATGTAGCCTTCCTTTGAAGTATAGTAGACAAACCAGAGGGCACACCCTTAACAAAAATTTAGCTTTTCTTTCTCAACAGTTATTATTTGCTAATAACTCTTCAATTAGGAGTAGGACATTGTGCTCACCTTCCTTTACCATGCAGAGATTTTATCTGGCTTAAAGTTAATGAGGTCTTGTGTGCGCTGGTGTCAGTTTATATGTGCAACAATCCTGTTATGTCCCGATATTTCCCTGTCATTTTACACTACCTCTAGCTCTTATTTTATGCCCTTTTCTGTAAAAACTCCTGAGGTTTGCGGAAATGGAGTGATATATAGGTCTTCTATGTAAGCTTCAGTAGTACTATCTGCACCTTTGCCAACTGAGGGTGTCTGTGTTACTCAACATATATTGAAGGAGCTTCTCTGATGAGATTTGGGAAATGAACTAATCCATTGCAATAATAATAAATCATTAGACATTGACATTACATCATAGCTACTTAGCAAAATAATGAGTTCCATTCATAGAGCTTACAAACTGTCTAGCTATAGTTTCTTGGTCTGAAAGGTGCTAGGTATCTTTTTCCCCCTTTGGTTGAGTGTCTTCATTAGGGTTTCTATTGCTGTGAAGAGACACCAGGATCATGACAACTCTTATCAAAAATATTTCATCAGTGTTAGCTTACAGTTTTAGAGATTTCATCTATTATCATATTGGAAGGAAACATAGTGTTGTGCAGGCAGATACAGTGCTGGAGGAGGAGAGAAGAGTTCTACACCCAGATTACCAGGCAGCATAAATAAATTTCACACTGAGCATGGCTTGTGATTCCGCAATCTCCAAGCCTAGCCCCTAGTGACATACCTCCCAACAAAGCCATACCAACCCAAACAGGGCCACATTTCCTAATATTGTCACTTGTTATGGCCAAGCATTCAACCACAGGAGTCTATGAGGTCTGATCCTATTTAAGCTACCACACTGAATGAAATTTAAACCAAACCAGAAAGTAGACTCAGCTAAATGACAACTAGAAAGTGTTTTCCCCCTGTGGTGTTTGTACCTCTACCACACTTGTGGGTGTGCCTTTCCAGGCCAGTCACTGTTGCTGCTCACAGAGTTCATGGCTGTGTAATATTGATGATTCCTTTCCTCTTTTAGTAGCATCTCTCAAAGTACTATGGACACTTGCCAGTTCAAGATGAGGAAACTTACCAACAGGTGGGTCAAACAACTTCTCCAAGTAGCTAACCTGTAAAAATAGTAAGTGACCTACTATTATTTAATTAATCAAAATAGTCACTGAATACAAAGCAAGAATGTGTAGCTACAGATTACAGATAAAAGGCACATTTCTCTAACAAAACAATATGTATTCAGTAAGAAAAAGTCAACAATATAAGATTAAAATTAACCAACTGTATAAGCAAGCAGTTTACCATTTTCAAAACTGCTGGTGATAAGCATAGGGACGATTACAGGGAACCAGCCCTGGGTAAGGGCAGAGCTTGAAACAGGTGGATGCATGAGGGGCAAGGAAAGAATCAAAGGTGGAACAAAATTTAGTTTCATTTCATGAGAGACTGGAAAGAGAGGGCACACATCTCCTTGGTATGGCTTGATCAACTCTGACAACCTGTATGTCTCACAGTCTTTGTTCATACACAAAATACTTTCCTCAAAAACTTTATTTTTTATTGGATATTTTCTTTATTTACATTTCATATGTTATATTTTGTCCTGTTCCCTGCCCCCAGAAACTCCATATCCTATCCCCTCTCCCCTGCATACCATGAGTGTTCTTTTGTGATTGGGTTACCTCACTCAGGATGATATTTTCTAGCTCCATCCAAACTTTAAGCATTACATAGCCTCATACTGTACATTTACTTTTAATGTTTTCCTTTATTATATAAGTGTATTAAAAAAGAAACAAAATGAGCAATTGTATAGCAATTTTATTGGAGGTAAAAATTGATATTATGATAAAATCAATTTTCTTTTAATTCAGTTTATTCTTCCTAAAGATTCGTGTAATGAAGCCTTGCAGCTCCAGAAATACTACAAAATAAGATGCTACTTCAGTTTGACTGTGTTTCAGTTTGGCACAAGACTAATAGATCAAAAATTACTTCCTACAATCTGTTTTATCAAACTTGTCTTTCTACAAACTCTCTGACATTTATTTACTTCTTTCTTTCCTTCTTCTATATTTTTTTATGTTCAACATAAGACCATGATTCTTCTACTTTAATTCTTAAAGTACTGTACAGTTCCTTGCTTAAGCAAAGGTGATCTGTTCTTTGTTTTCTTTTTTTTTTTAATTTTTTAATTTATTTACATTTTGGATGACATCCCCTTTCCCCATTTCCCTCCCTCAAAACACCCTATCCCATCATCCCTCCTCTTCTTTGCTTTTATACCATTTTAATTACAGGCAACTATTAAGGTCAGTTCTAGGGCTTATCAGGATATTCAAAATAGCTGCGTCTACTTCCCTGTCCTAGCCCAAAGTCATTTTCATGTGTGAAGCCTACATCTTTGTTCTAGCCTAATATTTAGATTCCTGCCTGAAATTATTCTTTGTTCTAGCCTAATGTCAGAATCCTGCCTGAAGCGAACTTCCTTGTCCTTGGCCAATGTCATATTTCTGCCAAGCAGCCCATTTTCTTGTCTTTGGCCCATGTCCTATTCTTGCTAAGCAACCCCAAAAGCTCTCTGCCTCTCCACCTTTTTTGATTTTTTTTGTTATTTCATAAACAAAACTGAGGGTCATTCTGACAAGAATGCCTTCCTTACCCATCATGGAATGTGCTTTATTAAAGACAATTCACTTCTGTCTTGGGTTGGTAAAGCTCTGTGCCAGAATCTTACCCATCCTTGGCTTGCCAGCCTGTTAATTTAATAACTCTATCTTGGGGTCCATTTTCAGGTTCAGGCCATGTACTTTGGCTACCAACATATTGATGTTGTTAAAGACAAGCTTTAACATGATGGGCAGGAATAAAATTATTTCTAGGACAAAAAGAGCTAGCATGATCAAGCTTTATATGCCATTCTTGAAGCTCAACCAAAATAGAATTACTGACCTCAGGCCATGGGTAATTTTATTGGCAGCATCTGCCACATCAAGGCTCAGCAGACAAGCATTGTTTAAATTCATAAGCTCACAATGCAATGTTAAAACATCCAGAGAGATGTTAGAAGCATGCCAAATACCCTGCAAAAGTCTTTAAACTTGTTCATAATTATAATGACTACCACTGTAAATTTTAGAACTAACATGTATCCAATGATATTTGGCATGACACTCAAGATGGCTCCTTACTCTTAAGCTCTAACCTTCTTTTTTGTAATTTGAATAGGATGAAGTGCATCAATCAGTTGTGCTAAATGCCTATCTAAGTCCCCTTGTATGTCAACACATTAGTAACTTTTTTTTTGCTAAATGACTAAAAAAAGTAGCTGTCTTAACTTCTTGTGCCAAAGCAATTGCAGAAGCACTGGTGCTAACAATTCATGTAATTAAAGCTGTTATACCAGCAAAAAGTGTGGTCTGACAAGTCTGCTCAGAAAGGTAGGCTTTCACTGAGCAAAAAATGTTTTCCTCTTTGCCTCTGTCATGAACCCTTGTTTCAATACAATTCCTATCTTTATTACAATACTGTAAATAATAGAACATCCGGATTCTTGAAACTGATTACTTTTGCTTTCAGGAAGGTTTCAGGGCTTGTCACTAGATATATCATCAAAATCTCTTCCTGCTCATACTAGTCCTTTATTTCTGAAACTGAACACCACAATCTAGAGATATGAGTAGTTTCTTGGCTTCTAGAATTTCACTAAGCTTTTCTACTTTAATATTTTTCTCAAACACTCTGTCTCTTGCTTACTAATAACACTCATTAATAATCTAAATGTGTATGTAGTTAAGTAACAAATTCTAAAAATACTCAATTTTCCACGTACCTGTTTTTTTCCGAGGTAATTTCTACTTATTTCATTCTTATTTTCAACAGGTTTCGTTACTCTAGCTTTAACTTTTGGAGAGCAGGCTTTAATAGTGAGCAATATAAGTACAAGTAAAAGATGTATAACAAATTTCCACCAAGGACAATGAAGGGTCATTCCAGGATATGCAAATACTGGAGCTTTGTCAGAGTACCTTCGGGATGCTTGACACTGCCAAATGATGTTCAATAACAGCTTTCCCTGAAGGAATTTGCATGAAGAGCAAGAGTCTTGGCAATGTAACTAGTGCTTGTGCCACAGGAAGCCCTTATGAGCTACATTTGTCCATCCAGGTTCCATAAACCAATAAAATGGCAAAATAACTAGTGAAAAGCAGAAAAAGTACATGTATGCTATGTGGTCATACTGAGAAAAAAAGTATAAAGAGATCCAGTGATCTGCCAAGTCCATTTTCTGGATATTGGATGATGCTTGATGTAAGTAGATGTCAGGAGATGTATATAGTCTAGCATTCTTCAAAGTGTAGATCTTCTAATTACTGACTCATTGTAGGTTCTGCAAAATGGTCTGACAATAACCTGGTGGGTAATGCATGCAACTCCAGTCTCACTGCTTTTCCAGGAGATAGTTTCATCTTGTGGTTGCAGAAGAAAAGGTTCAAATTCTCAACCTTTACCTTCTAGTAGGTTAGATTCCCATTGGGAAATGTAAGTTCTGTGGTTGCTTTGTTTTAACAAACTAATAGCCAAATGGAGGAACACCAGTGTCCTTTTTAGTATCATAATTTCTTTCAGGAATGTAAGTTACACTATTAGAAAAAAAAACAAAAATAAAAATGCTTAATTATTCTCACCACCAACATGTGACGGAAGCATTAAAATCTCTCATGAAAGTTGATGGGAACCTAAGCTGATGTGAAATTTCTGCCAGGATATTTAGCAATGCCTATTTAAAGGCCTGTGTACACAAACTTTGGCCCAGTAATCTTATTGCCAGAAAGGCATTTTCTACTTCTCCTTGTGTGAGATTGTCACCATGATGTGCAAGAGATACTGCGGACAGCATTGTGTGTAACACAGAAACTAGAAACAATTAAATTGTAAATCAATAAACTCTAGGAGCCATGCTATATAAATATAATATAATATAATACTAGTAAGCTGCTCTGACAGTCAACACACTAGATCCCCTTCAATAAAAACTATTTGTTATAAACAGAAGACTGTATAGTGGCAGGCCCTTCTTATATTATTGAAATTTATTATTCTGAGTGAAACTTTTTGAAAGACCTTAAATTTGAATTTCAATGGGAACACTGAGGCAGACTGTCATAATGGTTAGAGATTTTGTTTTGTTTTATTTTATTTTCATCATTAACACCATGGGTAAACAAATAGAAGCATAGCAGTGACTGTGAGAAAAATTCAGGACTTTGTGGGAGACTGATGGTAGTTGCAGTGGTAGGGTATTCTTTCTTATGTATTTCACATGAAGCAGGGTTCTCTGCTACATGATTGACAAGTAGCTGCTTAGATTGACAAGAACTTGCATAGAAAATAGTTAACTTCATGTAAGATGATTTTCCCTGGGCTACATAGCTCCAGTCTCACTATTACTTCTTGTGGCAGGGAGAGAAATTATGATTGGGGAGTCTCTACTTTGAGGTAAAGATGGGCATTATGATCAGCAGTAATCACTGTAACTCATGTGTTCTTCATCAAAAAGAGAAAATACACTCTTGCAGAATTTGGCCTTGAATGTCAAGAATGTTCACCTTTAAAATGAAGGACTATTAATTGGGAAGGGGAACATAATTTGAAATGTAAACAAATAAAATAATTCATAAAAAATAAAATGAAGGACTAGTAATCTTCTATCTCTTGCCTATATATGGGACACAAAAAATAGTTACAATGTGTTTTCATAAATGTATCAATTAGATATACAGATGTAACAATGTTTGCTTAATTTTACCTGACTGGCATTTTTTCAGTTGAATTGTTTTGAGAAAGATAGGTTAGACTAACTCATAACCTGATTGTCTTCCCTGGTTTTGTGTCAAGTAAGCACAAATTAGAGTAATTAGAGGGGAAGAATCTTCAGTTGAGGATATTTCTACATGAAATCCAGCTGTAAGAAATTTTCTCAATTAATAATCAGTCTGAAAGAGCACAGCCAACTGTATGCACTGAACTTTTACTGTCACTGAACTCTCCCTTCCTACCAATGCAGAAATGACCTACAAGTATATTTACTAATTGACAGGTTGAAGGTTTAATATTCAAAGAGGACAGTAAGACAGATTTTCTTTTTGTTTAAGAAATTTAGTAAAAATATTGTTAATATTTTAGTCCAACAGAGGCATGGTGGAGGTGCTTAAGAAAGTACAGGTACAATGACTTATGTATACCATTTGGAAGGGTCTCTGATGAGAGCTCAAGTACACAAGACCAAGTTGACTATGTCTTTTTAGGGGGTGTCAGGCAAAGGGGGAGAGTTTCATATACCCAGACTTTCTCTGATTACTTCACTGGTAGCAGGGAAGGAGGGCATGTGGTCTTGCATTGCTAGGAAAAATGTAAAACTCATGGATATAGGAAAAATGAGGTGTAGACATTGCCTAGTTGAGAAGATGGGTTTCTGCCACAAACCCATAGATATTCAAGAGTGTGGCAATTTGAGGATTGCAAACTTCTCTGGTGACTTGAAAATATCACCTTCATTCTATCAATGAGTTAAAATTTACAAATATACTGTTAGTAAAGCACTTGCCACCTTCTTTACAGAAAAAAAAGAATCTTCTGTGGCCTGTGATACAAGCTGGTCTGGGTTTTGATATTAATATTATTTATTTTCTTATAATTGTAAGAATTGCTTCATCTAAAATTACATTTAGATACTACTTTTTGAATCCCATAAAGATCTAAACACAAAAGTACAAATACATGGTAATTTTCCATTACCTTTTCCCATGCAGGTGAGGCAGTTTGTTGCCCTTTCAATATCTGATGGCTAAAGCAAACAGACAGTAGAGATTAAAGAATGATTAGAGGAGCTCAGAAATAACTTCATGCCTTCTGGGTTTGGAAAGTAAGTGTAACATGCATGCCTAATATGAGCCAGTTTTATAGATTAATGGCCCAGGACATAGAAGTCATCATTATTCTACGGCATTGTTCTGAGCTTTGCCAGATTCAGATGACATACTTAATAAGGCTCATTTTTCTTATAAAAGGAAAAGCAATGATGAACAAAAGCCTGGTTGATTTTGAATAAAGCCTAATATTTGACTAATAAATATCGGCAGTAAAACAAACATTGGTATGTAAAATGCATTATGCAATATCTAGCATCATCAGCTGCCTGAGTATAAAACAAAAGTCTGAAAATGTATTTCTTATACAGTGGAAGCACCTTAGAAAATAAAGGAGCTTTTGTTATTGTTTTGCAATGATAGTCACGTTATTAAATTTTTGAAGCCATCTACAATCCATTCAATCACAAATTTGGAGTGTTCATGCAGGAAAGGAAATATTAGGAACCATTGTCATGATTACCTCTTCTCTGTTCAATTTCTGATGTGTTCAAACATTTTATGGTATGTAATTTTGATAGGGGAGTGAAAATAATTTAAATGATAATGTGTTCTGCAAATGTGCCTCTTTACCTTATCTGTATCTATGAAAAATTTCTCAACCAAATAGCCTTACATGCTCAGCATTTATGAATACCCTCAGCTTTTTAAATGGCTTGTTTTGTGTTCTCTCTCTCTCTCTCTCTCTCTCTCTCTCTCTCTCTCTCTCTCTCTCCTCTCTCTCCTCTCTCTTCTCTCTCTCTCTCTTTCTCTCCCTCTCCAGTATTTCTCTGTGTACCCATGGCTGTCCTATAACTGGCTCAATAGACCTAGCTGGCTCTAAAGTTCCTCCTCTCTCTGCATCCCAAGTGCTGGTTATTAAAGGTGTGCATCACCACTGCCTCGCTTGTTTGAGTATGTATATGTGTGTGTGTTTGTGTTTAACAGTAATGGATGTAATATTTTATCAGTAGGTTCTTAGAATTTTTTTCAAAAATACCATACATATACATGATTTATCTGTTATACTTCGAACACATTCTCCACAATTATCCTCTTCACCTTATTTTAAAACATTTCTTTTTCTCTAGAAGTCCAACTCTCTTATTCACATATTTTTTGGTTGTTTGTGGCACAGCTTATATTTCAGTCTTGTTGACCTTAACAGTTTTACTATGCATGTGTATCTGTGATGATTTGGATATGCTTTCTTCATGGAATGGCACTATCAGAAGGTATGGCTCTATTGGAGTAGGTGTGACCTTGTTGGAGTAGGTGAGTGTCACTGTGCATGTGGGCTTTAAGATTCTTGTCCTAGCTGCCTGGAAGTCAATGTTCTGTTAGCAACTTTCAGATGAAGATGTAGATTTCTCAGCTCCTCCTGCATCATGCCTGTCTGTATGTTGCCATGTTCCCACCTTTTTGATAATGGACTAGACCTCTGAACCTGTCAGCCAACCCCTGTTAAGTGTGCTTGTAAGAGTTGCCTTGGTCATGTTGTCTGTTCAGAGCAATAAAACCTAACTAAGACAATATGAATCCCCAGTCATATTTGAAGAGAAGTGATCAAGAAAACATATTTTTCATAGAAATGTCTTGAGAATATGCCTTAAAAATCCAATGAGAACTGTAAAATCATTTTCTGATTAATATACAGATATTATTTATATCACAATATATAAAATGTAATGTGTTACAAATTAATCTAAATTTTCAATATTGGTTTTGTGAGCTATAAGAGGAACTGAAGAACCCTTATCCATTAAATCTGAAATGAGTTTTCTGAAAGAAAGAATGAAGAGGGCAATTTAATCACATGCAGGAAACCATAATCATATTTTACTAAATATTATGATTAGGTAATTTGAAGAAATGGAAACAGGTTCACAGACAAAAATCTTCCCAGACAGTGTGCAAGATGAAGGAGGTAGAGAAAATAAGTGATAGCCAGTTCTACTAATCCCTGCTTAGTGCTCTCTGTATAGAGGGATGGAATCTGTTACAAAGAAGAGCACATGGACTCTCCTATAAATTCCTTAAAATAATTAGAGACAGTAATGAACGCAATGAACGTGGACTGAAGATAAATGAAATTCTAAGTCATATACATTTTTTCCTTAACAGAATGTTAGAAATAAACATTTTCCACAATTAAAATATAGCAACAGAGGTAAGAAGCTAGAACATATAATATGAAGAATAATGTTGCAACAAACTGAGATCCATGTCCAACCAGAATCTGTATTTCTATTTCCCTGCTGGAATTGCTCCTCCAGAGTGCATGCAAGAGGCCACTGTGAAGTATCATTAGCTTTAGTCTAGTCAACTTCACCTACACTGTCTATTGTTGACACTGTATTTCCAGCTAAAATAGTTTACAGCCACCAGCATTCCTGATCTCCCAACCTGGAATGCATTTCTCCCATTAACACATGGACCAATGATCTGATGATAACACAGATGTTATTTTAAATTGATAGCTATTTAATTGCATTGAATAAAGACTATTTTATCAGGCATCTCCAAATGTCCATGAGAATTACGTGAGGGATATTTTAGTTTTTAGAATAAAGCAATATAGGTTTATCCAAAAAAAGGGATAGCCAACCACTAAGTGACAAAACAACTAGCCATATAAAATTTGTGTGATATGTTAGTATCATTAATTTAATCTTTGCATAAACAATGATGGTATGAACATTGAGTTTAGAAATATAAAAAAATCTTATTTTTCAAATAATTTGAGGAAGAAAAATTAGCTTTATATAATAATCTATTTCAAGAAATCATGATAACTAATTACCTCCAGCTTCTACTGCCTGCTTACTTTCTTTTTTGTGTGAACTAGACTTTAACAATCTTTGTCATTATACAAATTTTCACACAAATAAATGTTTCAGTATAACCTGTAGAGACAAAAACCAAATCAACACCATTGGGCACTAGTTGCAAACTAAATTAAAATTTCACCAAAGTCTATCTAGTAGAGAATAATCTGCTTACTGAGTTTGCTTACATAGCAGATGTGAGCTATTTCTTACAAAAATGTTAGGATTCCCAAACAGGTTAATCATTGCAAAATTGAATCTCATTATGGGTGAATGGATGACAAAGTTCTGGAAGCTGCATCATTGAGTCTTGTTACTAATTAATATTTCCTTCCTCCCTTGTTCCTTCCTTCCTTTCTTCCTTTCTTTGCCTTTCTTTTTTCTTTCTTTCTTTCTTTCTTTCTTTCTTTCTTCCTTTCTTTCCTTTTTTCTTTCTTTCTCTCTTTGATATACTATAGCACTTAAGATTCCTTGGAGCTGGTAGGCAGTAATAACTAGAATATTAATAAACTGTCTCAAGGCTCTAGGAAGTATCATAAGTAACTACCTTACTATTACCATATATGTGGTTACTTCTACATTGGTCTCCCCTTATTCTAAGGCTAATGAGGCAAACTCAAAGATGCCAAAAGTTATATCCAGGGGTTTAGCAAGAAAATTATCATACAACAATTGACCTCATAAAGTTTTACATAAGTTTTATTGTCATTGGTTTATTCATCTATTTCTTGACATTTAAATGTTTTGAAAAGTGTAGTTGAATCTTAGAGATGTGCCTTTGGCTTACTTTTGCTGGTTTAACTGAAACTAAAAATTCATTCTTATGTTTTAGGTTTTGAGTTAATGGAGTACAGGTTATTAAAGTATTTACTTAAAAATATTCTGAATTCTTTTGTTGTCTGCTGTAATATTTCTCCTGCACATTTCAGAAAATTATTTAAATTCTCTGTTTTTGGGATTAGGTAAGGGTATGTAAAGCTTATCTTTTCTTATTTTTTCTTTTTGTATTTGGATATTTTATTATTATATTCATGTTATCCCCTTTCCCAGTTTTTATCCCCCCAGAAACCCCTATGAAATCCCCTTTCTCCTGCTTCAATGAGGGTGCTCCCCCACCCAACCACCCACTCCCACCACACCGCCCTGGAATTCTCCTACACAGAGATATCAAGCCTTCACAGGACCAAAGGCCTGCTATCCCTTGGAGGCCAGATAAGGCCATCCTTTACTATATATGCACCTGGAGCCATGTGTCCCTCCATGTGTACTCCTTGGTTGATGGTTTAGTTCCTGGGATATCTGGGGGTCTGGTTGGTTGATATTGATGTTCTTCCTATGGTGTTGCTAACTCCTTCAGCTCCTTCAGTCCTTTCCCTAACACCTCCATTGGTGTTCCCATGGTCTGTCCAATGACTGGCTGTGAGCATTCACATCTGTATGTGTCAGGCTCTGGCAGAGCCTCTCAGGAGAAAGCAATATCAGGCTCTTGTCAGCAAATACTTCTTGGCATCCAAAAAAGTGTCAAGGTTTCTTGTCTGTATGTGGAATGGATGCCCAAGTCTCTAGATGTTCTTTTCTTCAGTCACTGCTCAACACTTTGTTCCCATGTTTCCTTTAGAAGGAACAATTCTGGGTTAAACATTTGGAGGTGAGTGGGTGGACCCATCCCTCAATGGGGGCCTTCTCTAACCACTAGATATGGTCTCTATAGGTTCTCCTTCCACTATGTTGAGTATTTAAGCTAATATCATCCCAACTAGGTTCTGGAATCCTCTTACTTTTTGGCATCTGGGACTTTCTGGTGGCTTCTCCCCTTTTCACATCCCTCATTGCTAAAAACCTCTGTTCAATTTCCTGAACCTCTGGATATTATTCCCATCTCCTCCCATACCTAATCTTAAATCCCCCTTTTCCACTCCTTCTACTCTCTTCCTCGCAAGCACCTTCTACCCTCTACCTCCTGTGAGTATTTTGTTTCCCCTTCTAAGAAGAACTGAAGGATTTATACTTTGGTCTTTCTTCTTGAAGTTCATAATGTCTGTGAGATTAATCATAGGTATCTCAAGCTTTTTGTCTAATACATATTTATCAGTGTGTACGTACCCTGTGTATTCTTTTGTGACTAGGTTATCAGGATGATATTATCTAGTTCCATCCATTTGCCTGGAGTTTCATGAAGTCATTGTTTGTAATAGCTGAGTAGTGCTCCACTGTGTAAATGTACTACATTTTCTGTATCTATTCCTCTGTTGAGGGACATCTGGGTTGTATCCAGCTTCTGACTATTATAAATAAGGCTGCTATGAACATAGTGGAACATGTATTCTTGTTAGATGTTGGGGTATCTTTTGAGTATATGCCCAGGAGTGGTATAGCTGGGTCCTCAAGTAATACTATGTCCAATTTTCTGAAAAACCACCAGACTGATGTTCAGAGTGTATGAGCTTGTAATCCCACCATCAATGGAGGAGTGTTCTTCTTTCCCTATGTCTTTACCACCAACTGTTGTCAGCTGAGTTTTTGATCTTAGTCATTCTTACTGGTGTGAGGTGGAATCTCATGGTTGTTTTGACTTGCATTTCCCTGATGACTAAATAAGGATTTTGAACATCTCTTTAGATGCTTTTTAGTCATTCATTATTCCTCAGTTGAGAATTATTTGTTGAATTCTGTACCACATTTTTAATAGGCTTATTTGGTTCTTTTGAGTCTACCTTCTTGAGTTCTTTGTACATATTGGATATTAGCTCTCTATCAGATGTAGGATTCGTAAAGATCTTTTCCCAAGCTGTTGGTTGCTGTTTTGTCCTATTAATATTGTCCTTTGACTTACAGAAGTTTTTCAATATTGTGAGTGCCCATTTATCCATTTTTGATCATAAAACATTTTTGAGCATAAGCCATTGATGTTCTGTTCAAAAAATTTTCCCTTATGTCCATATGTTTGAGGATCTTTCCCAATTTCTCTTCTACTAAATTCACTGTATCTGGTTTTATGTGGAGGTCCTGGATCCACTTGGACTTCAGCTTTGTACAAAGACATAAGAATAGGTCAATTTGTATTCTTCTACATGCAGACTGACAGTTGAACCAAAGCCATATGCTGAAATGCTGTCTTTTTTTTTTCCTGGATGGTTTTATCTACTTATCAAAGATCATGTGATCATAGGTGTGTAATTTCATTTCTGTATCTTCAATTCTATTTCATTGGTCTGCCATCTTGTCTCTGTACTAATACCATGAAGTTTATATTGCTATTACTCTGTAATACAGTTTGAGGTCAGGGATGGCGATTCCCCCAGAAGTTCCTTTATTTGTTGAGAATAGTTTTCTCTATCCTGGGATATTGGTTATTATAAATGAACTTGCAAATTGCTAATCTAACTCTATGAAGAATTGAGTTGGAATTTTGATGGGAAATGCATTGTGTGTGTGGTTTGCTTTCAGCAAGATAGCCTTTTTTGTATTACTCCTACTAGTCCAGGAGCATGGGAGATCTGTCTATCTTCTGAGGTATTTTTCAATTTCTTTCTTCATAGACTTGAAGCCCTTGTCATACATATCTTTCTCTTGCTTGATTAGAGTCACACCAAGGTATTTTATATTACTTGTAACTATTGTGAAGCTTGTCATTACCCTAATTTCTTTCTCAGCCTGTTTCTCCTTTGGTAGAGGAAGACTACTAATTACTTTGAGTTAATTTTATACCCAGTCACTTTGCTGAAGTTATCAGCTGTAGGAATTCTGTGAGGTCACTTAAATATACTATCATATCATCTGCAAATCATGACATTTTGACTTTTTCGTTTGCAATTTCTTGTCCTTGACCTTCTTTTGTTGTCTAATTGCTCTGGTTAGGACTTCAAGTACTATATTAACAAGTCTCTAAGTTTAGTGGGATTGCTTCATGTTTGTCTCCATTTTGTTTGATGTTGGCTACTGGCTTGCTGTATATTGCTTTTCCTATGTTTAGTTATAGGCCTGTACTCCTCATCTTTCCAAGACATTTACCATGAAGGAGTGTAGAATTTTGTCAAATGCTTTTTCAGCATCTAATGAGATGATTATGTGGTTTTTTTTTTGAGTTTGTTTATATGGTGGATTATGTTGATGGATTTCTTTATACTGAACCATCCCCAGATCCCTGGAATGAAGCCTATTTGATTGTAGTGAATAATCATTTTGATCTGTTCTTGGATTTGATTTGAGATAATTTTATTGAGTATTTTTGCAGTGATCTTCATAATGGAAATTGGTCTGAAGTTTTCTTTCTTTAGTCTTTGTGTGGTTTAGATATCAGCTTAACTGTGGATTCATAGAATGAATTAGATAATATTTTTTCTGTTCTCTTTTGTGGAAATGTTTGATAAGTATTGTGATTAAGACTTATTTGAAAGTCTGATAGAATTCTTCATGAAAACTATATGATCCTGGAACTTTATTTGTTGGGAAACTTTTAATGACTATTTCTATTATTTTTAGGGCTTATTAAACAATTTAGATGTTTTATCTTTGCCTGATTTAACTTTGGTTCCTGGTGACTGTCTAGAAAATCATCCATTTCAACTAGATTTTCCAGTTTTGTTGAGTATAAGTTTTTGTAGTAGGATCTGATGAGGTTTCTTGAATTTCCTCATTTTCTGTTGTTAGGTCTTCATTTTCATTTCTGATTTTGTTAATTTGGATAAATGTATATCTATCTTGTTGATTTTCTCAAAGAATCAGCCCCTGATTTGTTGATTCTTTGTAGAGTTCTTTTTTTCCTACTTGGTTTACTTCAGCCCTGACTTTATTCCCTGCCATCTACTCCTCTTGGGTCTATTTACTTCTTTTTGTTCTAGACCTTTCAGATGTGCTGTTAAGCTGCTGGTTTATACTCTCCACTTTTTTTTGGAGCCCCTCAGAGCTGTGAGTTTTCTTCTTAGCTCTGCTTTCATTGGGTCCCATAATTTTGGGTATGTTGTGCCTTCATTTTCATTAAATTCTAAAAGTTTTTAATTTTTTTTTATTTCTTCCCAGACCAATTATCATTGAGTAGAGTTGTTCAACTTCCATAAGTATGAGGTCTTTCTATTGGATTAATTGGTATTGATCTGATAGGATGCATGTGATAATTTCAAACTTTTACATCTTTTGAGGCATGTTTTATGACCCATTATATCATCAATTTGGGAAAAGGTACCATGTTGTGATGACAAAAAAAGGTATATTCTTTTGTTTTATGATGAAATGTTCTATAGACATTTGTTAGATCCATTTGGTTCACAACTTCTGTTAGTTTCACTCTGTTTAGTTTCTGTTGATCTGTCAATTGATGAGAGTGGGTGTTGAAGTCTCACACATGTGAGATACAATGTGTGCTTTGAGCTTTAGTAAAGTTTCTTTTATGAATGTGAACACCCTTGCATTTGGAGCATAGATGTTCAGAATTGAGAGTTTATCTTGGAAGATTTTTTCCTTTGATGAATATGAAGTGTCCTTCCTTATATTCTTTGATAACTTTTGGTTAAAACTTGATTTTATTCAATATTAGAATGGCTACTCCATCTTGTTTCTTGGCACCATTTGCTTGGAAAATATTTTTTTCAACATTTTCCTCTGAGGTAGTGTCTGTCTTTGTCACTGAGATACATTTCCAATATGGAGCAAAATGCTGGGTCCTGTTTATGTATCCAGTCTCTTAGTCTAGGTCTTGTTATTGGGAAATTGAGTCCATTGATGTTATGAGATATTAAGGACCAGTGATTGTTGCTTCATGTTGTTTTTCTTGTTAGATGTAATATTATGCTTGTGTGGCTATCTTCTTTTGGGTTTCTTGAAAGACTAACTTCTTACTTTTTCTAGTGTGTAGTTTCCCTACTTGTGTTGGAGTTTTCTATTATGTTTTTTTGTAGGGCTGGATTTGTGGAAAAATGTTGTTTAAATTTGGTTTTGTCATGAAATATCTTTTTTTCCCTCTTTGTTATTTGAGAGTTCTGCTGGGTATAGTAAATTTGGCTGGCATTTGTGTTCTCTTAGGGTCTGTATGAACATCTGTCCAAGACCTTCTGGCTTTTAGAGTGTCTGTTGAAAAGTCTGGTGTAATTTTGATAGGTCTTTCTTCATATGTTACTTTACCTTTTCCACTTAGTGTTTTAATACTCCATCTTTTTTTTTTTTCTGTTTTACATTTGATGTTTTGATTGTAATGTGTCAAAAGGAATTTCTTTTCTGGTCCAAACTATTTGGTGTTCTGTAGGCTTCTTGTATGTTTGTGGGCATATCTTTTGTAGGTTAAGGAAGTTTTCTTTATAATTTTGTTGAAGATATTTATTGGACTTTTGAGTTAGCAATCTTTGCTCTCTTATATACCTATTATCCTTAGGTTTCTGCATTCTCATTTATTCCTGGATTTCTTGGATTTGGGGGTAAGGAGCTTTTTGCATTTTGCCTTTTCTTTGACTGTTGAGCCTATGTTTTCTATGGCATCTTTTTCACCTCAGAATCTCTCTTCTATCTCTCATATTCTGCTGGTTATGCTTTCATCTTTGATTCGTGATCTCTATTCTAGATTTTATTTATCCAGAGTTGTCTCCCTTTGTGATTTCTTTATTGTTTCTATTTCAATTTTCAGATCATGTATGGTTTGTTCAATTTCTTTACCTGTTTGGTTGTATTTTAATGTATTAATTTAAGGGATTTCTGTCTTTCCTCTTTAAGGGCTTCGACCTCTTTACCTGTGTTCTCCTGTATTTGTTTAAGAAAATCACTTATGTCCTTTTTAAAGTCCTCTATCATCATCTTGAGATGTGATTCTAAATCAGAATATTGCTTTTCCAGTTTGTTAGCGTATGCAGGGCTTGCTATGGTTAGAGAACTTGGTTTTGATGATTTCAAGTAACCTTGGTTTCTCTTGCTTAGGTATGTTAGCACTCCTGGGAGACTAGCTCTCTCTGGACATGATTTGGATAAGAAGAGCTATGGGCACAGGTTTAGCTCTGGGGCACAGATATAACCTGGAAGGATGCTTGCTGATCTTTTCAATGAATCAGTTTTTAAACCCTTGATTCTTTGTATTATTTTCTTTTTGTCTTTTTCATTAATTTGGACTTTTATTTGGGATTTTATTTGTTGTTTTTTTCAAGTTTTGAGTTACATAATTAAACAATTTATTTGCAGTCTTTTTTAGTTTTAATGGAAACACTTAGAATTATGAATTTCTCATATAGAAATGTTTGTAATTTGTCCCAGAAGTTTTACTGTATTATCTTTTTATTTTTATTTAATTACAGAAAAGATTTCATTGATTTTTTATTTCTTCTTGATCTTGTTTATCCTTCAGCACTGACTTGTTTATTCTCTACAAACTTAAGTACTTCTTAAAGATTATGTTTATTGATTTAATGTTTACTTGCACTATAGTCAGATGTGATACTCTATTTATTATCATTTTGAGTTTAAAATGTGTTTTGTGTTCCCTGGATATGCTCTATTTTAGAAAAGTTTCCTGCTGAGTATAAAATATATCTCTTGGACTTTGGATTAGATTCTAGTTAGAGATTTCATTGCTTTTGTGAGAAACATCCATGACCAAAAATAAAATTGGTAAAAAAGGGGATAATTAGGATTATATTTCCTGATCCTAGTCCACCATTAGTGGAAGTCAGAGCAGGAACATAAGCAGGGCTTGAACCTTGAGGCAGGAACTGATACAGAGACCATGGATAAGATCTTGTTTACTTGCATGTTTCCAATGTCTTTCTCAGCCTAATTTCATTCTATTTTTGTTTGCTATTTTATTTATTTATATTTCAAATGTTGTAGCCCTTTGAAGTCCCCTCTCCCCAAATTCACCCTCCCATAAGTCTCCCCCTCTATCTATGAGGGTGTTTCCCACACATCATCCACACCCACCTCACCACCCTAGCATACTCCTATGCTGAGACATAAAGCTTTCACAAAACCAAGGACCTCCTCCACCCCACCATTGATGCCAGATAAGGCAATCATATGCCACTTATACAACTGGAGCCATGGGTCTCTCCATTTGTACTCTTGTCATTCTTATGCCTACATTTAGGTGTGGGTCATGCTGAAGGCAGAGTGGGTCAAAAGTATACTTTCTCCAGACACTTGCAGCTTATTCAGGAGGGTGCTTTTCAGCACACTTCCAGTGTGCTAGAACAAAAAAGTCCCTCTTTTCTTATTTCTCCCTCTTAAGAGTTTTCATGCACTGAAGTTAACTCATATATATAAACTCATATAATAATCATCATATAAACTCATCACCCATTCTGACTCCTCATTAAATTTTCAAGTGGAAAACAAAAGAAACAGAAAACTCATTACAAAGCTTCATTTATGATTCTGTCATTATGTCAAAATCACATCAGAGGCTAACAACAACCTCCTATCAGGTATTTTCTTTATATTACCTCAGTGAAGTGATTAATTATAACAGACCTAAGTCATGGAAACAGAGACTGCTATAATTTTTATTGTATTTCTCTTTAGCAGATTGTTGTCAGATTTGAGGGTTCTGTGAATACCCACTATTGAAAAGATATAATAAAAACATAAACAGAAATGAAGGAAACATACAATTTTTTTGTGTATTTGGCTTTCAGAGCTTATATTACTCATTTTTAGACTGATAAGTATCTACAAAATTAGTCCAGATAAACACTTTGCCAATTTTGTCCTTCATTTAAATGAATCCTATTTCTTCTGTTTGAATTTCAATCCATTTTAATGAGTCACAAATAAAATATATTACATCATAAGAGCCATAAAATGCAGGTGTTGAACTGAAAGAGCATCTCAGCACCTGTATTTTATGGGGACATAAACAAGATATATAACCTATTTGAAACTACATTCGTTTCACCTTTGTTTCTGCTCAAAAGCAATTTAAACTTGTCTGGACTACCCAGAAGAAAACATGAGCTAGGCTGTGCCTTTAAAAAAGAGGACAAAATAGAAGAGTTGGATTCTGCTTCAAAGTAATAACACTGAAAATTGCCATATTAGTAATAAGATGATTTAATAAATGACATCAGATACATAAAACAGGAACATGCTAAGAACATGTATGTCATAACTACCATTTGTTAGCACGTCTTGTTTCTTAGAAATCAAAGTGAGTTACTTATATAAAAGCAAGTCAGAAGCACCATCTAGATGAAATGAAAATCTTCTAAATGATATTATATATTTTCCCTATAAAGACCATGTATGCCCATAAAACTGGAATTCCCTCAGGAATATCAAGATGAGAGAAGTGAAAAATCTAAAGCCAAGTACCACCCATAATAGGTGTCACAGAAAGAGACTTCACAAAATGGTCACAACTTTTCGTAGGACCTTACAAAAGAAGGTCAATGAAGAAGTTATGTCAGGAGAAGATGGAGCCACACCAGAATACCTTGACCAGGAATTCTTAGGTACAATACCAACAATGACAACAACAACAGCAACAACAAAATTCTTTATCCCTTTATTTAACCTTATTCTCAAGTGAGAAGAGAAAGTCAGACAGGCAGAGAGAGGCACAGACACAGAGACACAGAGACAGAGACAAAAGAGAGAGACAGAGAGAGTTGGGGAGAGAGAGAGAGAGAGAGAGAGAGAGAGAGAGAGAGAGAGTAAAGAGTACATGATCCTCATTTGTTTCTTAAGGTCATGCTTTCTCCCTAACCCTTGTAAATTATATCATCAACCAAAAATCTATCAACCAAAAATCTATCAACCAAAATTCTGTGCCTTCATCTTAAAGATACCTGGATTACTAATTTTTGTAAACCTTACCTGAGAAAAGTGTGAATGAATTTTGGCCAGCTTGCTCGTTCTCAGAAACTACAAACAAATATAGATTTTTGAGTCTGGGGAAGCAGCCTTAAATCCATGTCTGTGATTAGGTAGCCAGAATGTTAGACAGTAATGAGTCTCTAAATCAGAGAAACCAGAAGCACCACACAGTTTCTATATTCCACAAGGTGTCTGTGCCTTTGGGGGCCAGAAAATCTCCAGGAGATTACTTGTACCTTGATTTCAAACAGTGCTGAGGACGAAGGAATCAACAGAGAAATCAACCTTTTAATAAAGGCTTCCTGTGAGAAGCAAGCTGATATTCCCAATTTCGTGGGTACCTGGCATTCTTCCTAAATTCTCTCTAGAGGGTCCAATACAGTATCTGGGATAATTTATCTTTCAGGAAGACAGAGTTTGTTCAGTTTGATTACCAACATGGTGATAGGAGATAGCCAATTCTCACAAGTAGTACTGGCCTTCACACTCATTGTCATGGTTTATGCTTCTGTATGCACACAGATAAACTGACAGATAAGCAGGTTAACACAGAGTCAAATACACACACACACACACACACACACACACACACACACCACTTGCACACTGTGAAGAAAAGTAGTTCAATTCTCCTAACCTCTTGGCAAGACTAATTACCTGACTAAACATCAATGATTTACAGAGGTTGGAAGGTTTCAGGTTGAAAGCTAAATTGTAATTTGTTTTGAGTGACTTTTTTGGCCCATGAGAAGCCATCATTTGATCACATCTCCTTTTGATCTAATACACAGTGAGCAAGGAAACATTCTGAGTAAAACCCAACTTTCTACCAACCAAAAGCTAAGATCAACACAGCATCTGAGGCTTTTGGTAGAGGTATATTTATTTGGAAATAAATACCTATGTGATATTTTTACCAGTGGATTTTAAAACGTTGCCTTGTTTATAACTTTCTAAGTTCTGTTATTATGAAAACCATCAAATGGTTACCATGTTGCAATATTGAACCCGGAATAACCTAAGTCTATGTTCTCAGACACAGCCACTCATCTTTGGCTTCAAAAAAAAAACCAAAACCAAAAACAAAACAAAACAAAGCAAAAAACAAACCCAAACTCTCTCTTTTATACCTTTGAAGCTACACTTGTTTTTGTGTCAACAATTTAAAAATATTAAACAGATTTTAAATTGTCTGATAAAAATGTCTCTACTCACCTCTTCACAGTACATTGGTATATCACTCAATGGCTCAGGAGACATTTTGTAAGAGGGTGCAAAAAGAATTTAAAATTCAGACTATGAGAATGAAAGCTGTTACAGGTTGAGTATCGTTTCCTCTGAGTTGAAGCATTCTATAATAGAAGAAATCTCATCAAGACTGAGAAAGCTCTAAAAGGGGGCTTCATAAGACAAAGAAAGTAAATGGTCTGGATTTCAGGAAGTCCCCAAAATACCAGAGGCAGTTTTACAGATGTTGCCTTCTGAACATATGACTATTGTGCTCCCCACCTCAAAACACTGGTGGTTATCTACACAAGATCTTTATAAAACTCGGTTCTTTAGCATTCCTTCATGGAGGGGAAAGAGGTTCCTGAACTGACAGGCTTTCCTGGGCATGATAAATAGTTAATGGTTGCTGGAAGGACGGGAGTTTTCTTCTGCTGTAGTATTTAAAAGTTGTCCATGCCGCAGTAAGCAATACACCTGTGCTGATGCAAGTGCTCATGCGAGTGATCCTAGTTAAACTCAGCGGGTCACTTACAGCAGACAGGACACTGAGAATGGGGCTAGCTGGGAAGAATGGCTTAGCAGGACAGAGGATGTCGAGAGAGGATAAGGGAAATGATAATGATAAAAATTCAATGTGTGTGTGTGTGTGTGTGTGTGTGTGTGTGTGTGTACTGTAAAATATCAATAAGGAAAGTTTCTACATTATAACCAGTTTTCTTTTCATTAAAATTCCTTATATCATATTTACTGAGTATGTGGATGTGTTCATTCCAGAGTGTGCATGTTGAGGTCAAAGAACAATTTGTTAGAGTTTGTTATTTCCTTCCAAAATCTTGGACCTTGACTGTTGAGGCCTGCACTCTGCCTCAACGCTTTGGGGCTAAGTGCTCTGGTCAAGAGAGAGAGTGGGGATGGAGGGGCAAGCGACTCAAAGAATAGAGACAAGACAGGGTGTGTGGTCAGGTCTTAATTCTTGTCCCGTCTCCTCTTAATTCCCGTCCCGTCTCTCATGCCTCCTTTATTGAAAGGAAATCTGGGGTATTTATAAACACAAGCAGGAGAACACAGGTGAAAACACTTTACCACGTGCACCCTACAGCTGAGGTCACTAAACAGCAAAACAAGCTATGTGGGATAAACAAGATATTTATCAGAGTGTGCTTCAGCTGTTATAGGCTTTTGCCAACCAAGTCTTTCATCAGGGTATATGGTTCCAGATGGCTGCAAAGTTGATCTAGCCGCTGTCTACTAAAGTCGGCTCCCAACACTTGACATCAATAGTAGGTCATCAGGCATGGCAACAAATATCTTCAGCTACTGAATGATCTTGTCATCCTCTATGGATAATTTGCTTAGAAAAAGCCTAACAGATTACTAATTATACACTGAAGACCACTTTTTAAACTACAGTACTAGGTTTATATGCTTTTATTTTCAAAGTGGTCTTTATGAACAGTAGTGTCACAGTGAGGGGCAGGGAAAACAAGATAGTAGCCTGAATATTATTCTTTATTGTTTATTTTATTTATTTATTTATTTATTTACATTTCAAAGTTGTCCCCTTTCCTAGTTTCCCCTTCACCAACCCTTCATCCACCCTCTATGAGGTTGCTCCCCCACCCAGCCACCCACCCTGTCCCTCTTCATTGCCCTAGTATACCCGTATTCTAGGGGATCAAGCCTCAATAAGACCAAAGGCCTTCCATTCCACTGATGCCAGATAAGGCAATCCTGTGCTAAATATGTAGCTGGGGCCATGGACCTATTCATATATACACTTTAGTTTGTGGTTTAGTCTCTGGGAGCTCTGGGCAGTCTGGTTAGTTGATAGTATTTTTCTTCCTATGGCTGTACAATCCCCTCAGCTCCTTCAGTCCTTCCTCTAACAATTCCATTGTGTTCTCTGGGCTCAGTCCGATGGTTGACTATGAGTATCTGCATCTATACTGGCCAGGTGCTGGCAGAGCCTCTTAGGGTACAACTATACAAGGATCCTTTCAGCAAGTGCTTCTTGGCATCAGAAATAGTGTTTGGATTTGCTGTCCACAGAAGGAATGGTTCCCTATATGGGGCATGCTCTGAATGGTCTTTCTTTCAGACCTGCTCCATTTTGTGTCCCTGAACTTTCTTCAGATAGAAACAATTCTAGGTTAATTTTTTTTAATTGATTGGTGGCTCTATCCCTCAACTGGGGTCCATTACAATCTACTGTAGATGGTCTCTCCAGGTTCTATCTCACCTTTGTTCAGCATTTCAGCTAGAGTCATCCCTACTGAGTCCTGAGAAACTCTTGATTCCCTGGCATCTGGAACATTCTACTGGCTACAACCAGTTTCCCATTCTCTACTGTTACATTTTTCTGCTCAATTTCCTGGCCTTCAGTATTTCTCTCCTGTTTCTTGTCATACCTGACCCTGAACCCCCCCCCCCAGACACACACTTTTTTCCACCACACTACTCTCTCCCTCCCAGGTCCCTTGCGAACTCAATCTTCCAGGATTATTTGGTTCCACCTTCTAAGTAGTATTGAAGCACCCACACTTTAGACTTCCTTCTTCTTAAGGTTCATATGGTCTGTGAATTGTATAGTGGGTATTCTGAGCTTTTGGGCTAATATCCACTTATCAGTAAGTACATACCATGTGTGCTCTCTTGTGACATGGTTACCTTACTCAGGATGATATTTTCTGGTTTCATTCACTTGCCTGCCAATTTCATGAAATCACTGTTTGAAATAGCTGAGAAGTACTCCATTGTGTAAATATAACACATTTTCTGTATCTATTATTTCATTGAGGGACATCTGGGTAGATCTGAGCTTCTGGCTAATATAAATAAGGTCACTATGAACATAGTGCAGCATGTGTCTTTGTTATGTGTTGAAGCACTATTTGGGTATATTCCCAGGAGTGGTATAGCTGGCTTTTCAGGTCTAGTTATTTCCAATTTACTGAGAAACCACCAGATTGATTTCCAAGTGGTTGTACCAGCTTGCAACCCAACCAACAATGAAGGAGTGTTCCTCTTTCTCCACATACTCTCCAGCATCTGCTGTAACCTCAGTTTTTGATCTTAGCCATTCTAACTAGTGTGAGGTGGAATTTCAAGGCTTTTTGATTTGCATTTCTCTGATGACTACAGATATTGAACATTTCTTTAGGTGATTCTCAGCCATTCAAAATTCCTCAGTTGAGATTTATTTGTTTTGTTTTGTACCCCATTTTTAAACTGTATTATTTGTTTTTTTTTTTTTTTAAAGTCTAACTGACTTCTTTGTATATTTTGGATATTAGCCATCTATCAGATGTAGAATTAGTAAAGATCTCTTCCCAATATATATGTTGACAATCTGTCTTATTGACAGTATCCTTTGCCTTACAGAAGATTTTCAATTTCATAATGTCCCATTTTTCAATTCTTGATCTTAGAGACTGAGCTGGTGATATCTGCTCAGGAAATTTACCCCTGTGCCAATGCACAGTTATAGACAATTTTCTTCTTTCTTTTCTATTAGATTAATTGTGTCTGGTTTTATATGGAGGTATTTGATCCACTTGAACTTTAGCTTTGTACAAGGAGATAAGAATGGATCAATTTGCATTCTACTACATGATGACCATCACTTAAATCAGAACCATTTGTTGAATATCCTGTCTGTTTTCCACTGGATGGTTTTGGCTTCTTTCTTAAAGATCAGGTGACCATAGTTGTATGGGTTTGTTTCTGGGTCTTCAATTATATTCCACTGATCTACCTGTCTGTCCCTGTACCAATCCCTTGTGGTTTTTTATCATTATTGCTCTGCAGTACATCTTGAAGTCAAGGATTGTGATTCTCTCAGAATTTCTCTTATTGTTTATAAGTGTTTTTATTATCCTGGGTTATTTTCTAATTTTAGAAGAATTTGAGAATTGCTCTTTTTATTTCTGTGAAGAATTGAATAAGAATTTTGATAGGAATTGCATTGAATCTGTATATTGCTTTTGGTAAGATGGACATTTTTACTATATTAATTCTTTCTGTCTTCAGAGGTGTTCTTTGATTTCTTTCCTCAGTGACTTGAACTTCTTGTCATACACATTTATCATTTGTTTGGTTAGAGTCACACCAAGATTTTTTATACTATTTGTGACTATTGTGAAGGGTGTTGTTTTTCTAATTTTGTTCTTCACTCATTAATTCTTTGAGTAGAGGAAGGCTACTCATTTATTTGAGGTAATTTTATATCCAGCTACTTTGCTGAAGTTGTTTATCAGCTGTAGGACTTCTCTGATGATGTTTTGGGGTCACTTATATATACTATAATATCATCTGCTAATAGTGATAACTTGCCTTCTTCCATTTCAATTTGTATCCATTTGAATTCCTTTGCTTGTCTAATTTCTCTCACTAGAACTTTGAGTACTATATTAAATAAATATGGAGATAATAACATCCTGGTCCTGTCCCTGATTTTAGTGGAATTGCTTCAAGTTTCTCTCCATTTATTTTGATGTCAACATTGATTTGCTGTATAATTCTTTTATGATGTTTAGATATGGGCTTTGAATTCCTGATCTTTCCAAGACTTGTAACATCAACTGTTGCGACTTGATCTGCCCCATGTTTGGGAACCAAAATGTTGGGGACTGCTCTATCAATGTTGGACCCACACTGCCAAAAGCCTTGGAGGCTAAATTGTTAGAGCCAGCACTGCCCCAGGATGCTCTGGTAAGCAGGTTGGGGTTCAGCAAGAGAGAGAGTGAGGACAGACTGGAAGAATGGAGATCAGACAAAGTGTGATTCAATCCCATTTATTCTTCAGTCTCTCTTTTTCTCTCCAAGTCCCTAGTTCCATGTCCCTAGTTCCTAGCACCAAGTCTCAGGTCCTAATTCCCTTGGGTGTGTGAGACTTAAAGGTGTGTGAATTAAGGGTGTGACTTAGAGATCAGATTTATAGACAAGACCTAACGGCATGACTTAAAGGTGTGACTTAAAGGCGTGGCTTAGAAGTGAGACATATAAAAGGTGAGAGGCAGACAGAAGAAATTAGTAGGCACTTGAGACTCAAGACAGGCAACTATTATTAGACACTTGTACCTCTGATTGAGTGGGCATCTGGTTATTGATGATTAACCAAACATATAAAGCTTTTGGATAATCTAGCATTAGAGTCTCATTCCTACCAGGCCCATGTAAATGGTGGGATGCTCTGTGCACTGCCCAGCCTTGTAAAGACAGAGTGGAAGATTGGCAGAGCCATCTCCCATGCTGGTGTCTTGTAGGTAGCAGGACTGGTATTTCTGACTGGCTGTTTCTAGCTGTGGCAAGCACATGACATCTGACCACAGAACATGGTGGCTGAGCTAGACAGAGTCACCGCAGCTTAGTCAGCTTGACCAGCAGCCATTTTTAAATATCTCCCACTACAATCTGATGATATTTTGAATCCTAACTTTCTGTTGTTAGATCTCCCTTTTCATTTCTGATTTTGTTACTTTGGACATTGTCTCTGTGGCCTCCGGTTAGTTTAGCTAAGAGTTTATCTATATTGTTGATTTTCTCAAAGAACCAGCTCCTAGTTTTGTTGATATACTTTGTATAGTTCTCTTTATTTCTACTTGGTTGATTTCAAGCCTGAGTTTGATTATTTCTGGCTGTCTTCTCCTCTTGGTTGTATTTGATTCTTTTTATTCTAGAGCTTTCAGATGTCCTGTTAAGCTGCTAGTGTATGACCTCCCAAATTTCTTTATGCAGGCACTCAGAGCTATGAGTTTTCCTTTTAGCTCGGATTTCATTGTGTCCATTAAATTTTGTATGTCATGCTTTTATTTTCATTAAATTCTAAAAAAGTCTTTAATTTATTTCTTTACTTCTTCCCTGACCAGGTTATCCTTAAGTAGAGAGTTTTTTAGCTTCCATGAGTATGTGTGCTTTGTGTTGTTTTTGTTATTATTGAAGGCCAACCTTAGTTTTTGGTGATCTGATAGGGTGTTTAGTATCATTTCAATATTGTATCAATTTAGGCTTATATTTGTGAACTATTATTATATGGTCAAATTTAGAGAAGGTACCATGAGATGCTGAATATAAAGTATATTCTTTTGTTTTAGGCTGAGCTGTTCTGTAGATATCTGCTAAATCCTTTTTGTTTGTAACTTCTGTTAGTTTCAGTTGTCTGTGTTTAGTTTTTGTTTCCATGATCTGTCCATTGGTGAAAGTGGTTTGTTGAAGTCTCCAACTATTATTGTGTGAGGCTTAATATGTGCTTTGAGCTTTAGCAATGTTTCTTTTACAAATGTGTATGCCCTTGCATTTGGGGCACAGATATTCAGAATTGAGAGTTCATCTTGATGAATTTTTCCTTTGCTGTGCATGAAGTGTCCTTTCCTATCTTTTTAGATAACTTTTGGTTGAAAGTCAATTTTATTTGCTATTAGAATGGCTACCATAGTTGGGACCATTTGCTTGAATTTTTTTCCAGACTTTTACTCTGAGGTAATATCTATCTTTTTTACTGAGGTGTGTCTCATGTATGCAGCAAAATGTTGGGTCCTGTTTAAGTATTCAGTCTGTTAATTTATACATTTTATTGGGGAATTGAGTCCTTTGATATTAAGAGATATTAAGGACTGATGAATATTGCTTCCTGTTATTTTTGTTGTTAGAGGTAAAATTACGATTGTATGTTTCTCTTCCTTTGAATTTGTTGTGACAAGATTAATTTCTTGCTTTTTCTTGGGTGTAGTTTCCCTCCTTGTGTTGAAATTTTCCTTATATTATTCTCTATAGGGCAGGATTAGTGGAGACATATTGTTTAAATTTTGTTTTGTGATGGAATATCATGGTTTCTCCTTGTATGTAATTGACTGTTTATCTGGGTATATTATTGTGGAATGTCCCTATTCCACAGGGCATTGAACTGGGATCAGTAGACCTTGAAGAGAAAACTAGGGGGCAAGGGTATGCAAGAAATGGACAGCAAGTCTGGAGTCTTATCAAGCTGTCAAATTTTAATTTTTCCACATGGAGGTTATGTACACATAGAAGCAGAATATGGGGAGGAGGAGGATGTAGGGTCTTCTTTATTTCTCGGAAGTACAGGTGATCTCAGGGGGAGTACAGATGCTCTCCAGCATAGGATATTGACTAGGTGAGGAGTTCACAGAAGAAGCAGGGTAGAACAGGTCATTATGTACCTGTCCATAAGAACTATTGTTCATTTGTTCTTATCTAAGTTAGTACTTTCCCACCAAAGCTACCTGTCCATAAGATCTATGATTATTTTTTCTTATCTAGGCTGGTACTTTCCCACCAGGGCTACCTGTCTACAAGATCTATAGCTATTTTTTCTAGGGTTAGTACTTTCCTACAGAGGCCAAGACTTTGTGTCAGTAGGCACTTATGGTTGACTTAGCCTATGGCTGACTTAGACCATTAATTTATAAGCAAGGTTGCTCCCAACATCTCCCTATTTTTTTCAGTACAGTGGGACCATAGCAATTCTAATCATTGCCAAGGCAGGGATAGAGGCCTGACCTCCAGTAATTAAAGGGGACCTTGTAATGGCTCCAATCTTCCTTTTGTTGTTCAGTGAGGCATGGAGGCCATACCCATCCTGATGTCTTTTTTTCTGGAAAGAGGATACTTTGGACATAAACCCCTATGCAGTCAGGCTTGTCCCTCAGGGAACCCAGAAACATATTTTCAATTTTTATTTTATATTCCCTTGCACTGCTTTGCCTCGCAACCTAAACAAGAATTTAGATTACCAGTCAGAGGGGTATCTGGTTGGCCCCTCTCTGTTTGGTCCAGGGGCAGAAGTCTCCTCTTTTAGGTTGGATGAAGATGGGCTTTGGAAAAACCCTGGGTGGAACATCAATCTTGTCTTGTGTCTCATGTTCTCTCATTGCTAATCTATGATAATATGCCTGAATAGGTTGGTTGCCAAATTATCTATTTGTTTTACAAAATTGGTGACCCTGTTTAAGGCCCAGGAACCAAAAGAAATAAGCAAAATAACCCAATTAACAGTACCAAAATGGAAGGAATTACGGTTGACAACCATGGAGAGGCTGAAAACCATTTCTTGTACCAACTCTCATCTTTCTTTTTATCCTCTCTTTAACCATCTCTGTCTTGTCTATGTAAAACAACATTCTTTTTTAAGAGCTGCACACAGTCCTTCCTGCTGCAAAAGAGTAAATGAAGTCCAATCAAGTCCTCTGCATTTTTGGAGGACCATTTCAGTCAGTGAAATGAGGGATTTCTCCAGAGCTGTAATGTCAGCCTCTAGCTCTTTGATATTCTTGTCAATGGCCCATCAAAGGTCTGAGTAGTGTAAGTCCTGAGGCCACTAAAAACAAAATTTTTGTAATTTGACTTACACACTCTCTAGAAATATCAAATTATTGTCTCAAGCTATTATTATTAAACATAAATATATGAAGATGTACTAGCTTGGGATGATGTTATATAAACAAAGAGATGACTTTTTAAGTCTTAATAATGATCTTTAAAAATTTTTAAAATTATATCCATGATATTAAGCTCTTTTATAACGAGACTGTTACTAGGCTTTTTTTTCTGATAGTCAAAACTGTAATAAGAACTCTGTCATTCTCTCAGGTATCATCAGTTAATTGTTCTGAGACAATAGCTAGACTTGTTCCACTCAGAGCACATTCTAATAGGTTATAAAATAATTTGCCAAAGATCATTAAAAGGGAACCAATAATTTGCCATAGGTGTTAGGACAGAAAATAAAATATCGTCTTGGCTTATCTACACAAACTTTCACTGATAACTTAGTTATAGATTTAAACCTTCAGTGAACCTGTGGATCCAGACAGGATGTTTAGCCATATAATTACTTTTTTATTATTATATTTTTTTTTTATTCGATCTTTCATTTACACTTCAGATGCCATTCCCTTTCCCCATTCCCCCGCTTAGAAAACCCCTATCCCATGCCCCCTTTTCCTTTTTCATTTATACATTTAAAAAAAATGTTAATCATAGGCTTTATAAGTTTGGTATTGTTCAATCAGAGGTGTAACCCACTACCCAATCTAGATATATCTACTATCTTTGACTGGTGGAGATTCATGAACATCTGCTTCCCTGTCTCCCCCCTCTATCTCTCTTTCATCACCTAGCTTCTCCTCTCCTTCTTCTTCTCCTCTTCTTACTCCTTTTCTTCCTCTCAGTACTCCTCCCACCTTAGCTCCTTCTACACATCACCCTTCCTGTTAAAAGGAAACTTTTCTCTCAAAATACAATTAGAGCATAATTATGCCAATTTGTACAAGTGAGGTACAAGATAGTCCTAATACCCAGTCCATTCTTTTGTTGACCTACCAGCACCTCTGTCATCTTTCCTAACTAAAACATTTAGTTCTGAACCTGGCTTTAGGATGAATGTCAGCTGATGACCATACACTCAGATCTTTTCTCTCAAGGTAAATAGCTATAAGTTTTCAACATTCAGAAATCCAGAATGACTGAGTTGACTATAATTGTGGGAAGCACAAAGCATAGCTTCTAAAACTTAGCCAATTTATAGAGACCTCTGAACACCTGGACACTCGCTCTACTTCAAAACGTTGGAGCATCTGTTCTTCTGCCTTCTGGCCCAGGATCATCTGACAAACCTTAGTGCTGCAGAATTATTAAGGGCTGATTACTCTGTCTAGGCAGATATAATCAGTCGACTATTCTGCAAGTGTGTCCTTTTCTGGACAGTAATTTGTCTGTAGAAGGAAAGTGGCAATTCTTGCCTAGTGGCTGTCTTACCACAACTGGAGTAACTCCAAGGATGCTCAATTTCTTCTTAGAATTTAACATAGGAAGCTGTCCGGAGCAGACAGGTCTCTAATGAAAATGAACATTAATACTGAAATGTTTGTCATGTCAATTCTAAGGATTTCTGATGTTTTGAAAACCAGCTATCCATGTAAGGTAATCTGGACTGTTGCCTGTTAACTCCACTCAGCTATTTCTAAATAAAACATAGAGAACACCCTTATAATAAACTCCAAGTCATGAATTTGCTATAGTCCCTTAACTCACAGGCTGACCATCTCAAATCATTTAAAAAAGTTGAAGAAGGACTGGGTCTAAGCTTTGTATTCCTAAGTGTGTTATACTGGTACAATGCCTATGAGAGTAACAATATTCATCTCACTCTTATATCACTAAAAAGCTCATGCCAATGAAAACCTTAAAATTTGTAATCAAAGTAAATTGGTGCCATTTAAGAATTTATATCTTCATCTTGATATTAATTATACAGATTTCTACTAATAGGTTATGGCTATGCAATAAACCCTAGCTAATCCTCTCTATTCCAACAAAACCACTACTTTTCCCTAGAGAGACAGCCCAACATTTACCACCTTAGTCCCCATGCCCAGGGAATAGAGGCGCTGACTCATCATTAGCTTCTTCAAGCTGATTATGGGCGTTGAGATATTAGAAGAGGAGTGGGGGGGAGAGCAAATTGACAATCCTCTGATGCTGTGTCTTCGCTGCCTCCAGAAGGAATTCACGGACCTCAGAGGTTTGAGCAGGTCTGCCCAGCTTGCTTGTTGAGTAGATACACCAAGGCTGATCATTCTGCAATATACAATTCTCAAAACAAATTTTAGTATCAAGATAGTTTTTTTTTTTGTTTTGTTTTGTTTTTGTTTTTTTTTTTAGAAGAGGGCTGACATTTTATTAAGAATGTTGGTTCTAACCACTTTTCTATTTTTCCCCTCTTTTATTGGATATAATATTTACATTTCAAATTTTATCCCCTTACCATATTTCTCCCACCACCCAGGAACCCCTTATCCCATCCCCCCTCCTCCTGCCTCTATGAAGGTGTTTACCCACCTACCCCCAGCCTCCCTCCCCACCCTCAGATCCCCCCCCTCAGTGCTCAGCCTTCAGGGTACTAATTATCTTGTCTCCCACCTATGCCCAACAGGGCCATCCTCCCCTACATATACAGCTGGAGTCATGTGTCTCTCCCTATGTGCTCCTAGGCTGGTGGTTTAGACCCTGGGGAGCTCTGGCTGGTTGGTATTGTTCCTTTCCTCACGGGGCCACTGGCCCTTACGGTTCACGGTTCCTTCAATTTACTCTCTAACTCCTCCATTGGGAACTTTGATCAGATTAATGGATAGCTGTGGGTATCTGTCTCTGAGTATGTCCGACTCTGAGAGACCTCTAAGGAGACAGCCTTATCCGGCTGCTGTCAGCTTTCCCATCCTGACATCCCTATCAGCGTCTATTTTTGGTGACTGCCTATGGAATCAATACCCAGACGCAATGGTCTCCCTACAACCCCCCCTTCAGATTCTGACCCACACTTTGTCTCCATATTTGCTCCCTTGGTTATTTAGTTACTCCTCCTAAGAAAGACCTAGGCATCCTCACTTGTTCTTTCTTCTTCGTGAGCTTCATGTCGTCTGGTAGTTGAATCTTTGTTGTTTCAAATTTTTTGGGCTAATCTCCGCTTATCAGTGAGTGAATACCATGTGTGTCCTTTTGTGATTGGGTTACCTCACTCAGGATGATATTTTCTAGTTCCATTCCATTTACCTAAGAATTTCTCGAATTCATTATTTTTAATAGCTGAGTAATATTCCATTGTGTAAATGTACCACATTTTTTGTATCCATTCCTCTGTTGAAGGGCATCTGGGTTCTTTCCAGCTTCTGGCTATTATAAATAGGGCTGCTATGAACATAGTGGAGCATATGTCTTTGTTATTTGTTGGGGCATTTTCTGGGTATATACCCAGAAGTGGTATAGCTGGGTCCTCAGGTAGTACTATGTCCAATTTTCTGAGGAACCGCCAGACTGACTTCCAAAGTGGTTGTACCAGCTTGCAACCCCACCAACAATGCAGGAGTGTTCCTCTTTCTTCACATCCTCGCCAGCATCTACTATCACCTGAGTTTTTGATCTTAGCCATTCTGACTGGTGTGAGGTGGTATCTCAGTGTTGTTTTGATTAGCATTTTCCTGATTACTAAGGATGTTGAGCATTTCTTAAGGTGCTTCTCGGCCATTCGAGTTTCCTCAGTTGAGAATTCTTTGTTTAGCTCTTTACCCCATTTTTTAATGGGGTTATTTTGTTGTTTGGCGTCTAATTTCTTGAGTTCTTTGTAAATATTCGATATTAGCCCCCTATCAGATGTAGGATTGGTAATGATCTTTTCCTAATCTGTTGGTTGCCGTTTTGTCTTGTTGACAGTGTCCTTTGCCTTACAGAAGCTTTGCAATTTGATGAGGTCCCATTTGTCGATTCTTGATCTTAGAGCATAAGCCATTGGTGTTCTGTTCAGGAACTTTTCCCCTGTGCCTAGGTATTCGAGGGTCTTCCCCAACTTCTCTTCTAATATTTTCAGTGTACCTGGCTTTATGTGAAGGTCCTTTATCCACTTGGAGTTGAGCTTTGTGCAAGGGGATAAGAATGGATTAATTTGCATTCTTCTACATGTTGACCTCCAGTTGAGCCAGCACCACTTGTTGAAAATGCTGTCCTTTTTCCACTGGATGAATTTAGCTCCCTTGTCAAATATCAAGTGACCATAGGTATGCGGGTTCATTTCTGGGTCTTCAATTCTGTTCCATTGATCGTCCTTTCTGTCTCTGTACCAATACCAAGCAGTTTTATCACTACTGATCTGTAGTACAGTTTGAGGTCCGGAATGGTGATTCCCCCAGAGGTTCTTTTATTGTTGAGAATAGTTCTCGCTATCCTAGGTTTTTTGTTATTCCAAATGAATTTGTAAATTGCTCTTTCTATCTCTATGAAGAATTGATTTGGAATTTTGATGGGTATTGCATTGAATCTATAGATTGCTTTTGGCAGGATAGCCATTTTTACTAAATTAATCCTGCCAATCCAGGAGCATGGGAGATCTTTCCATCTTCTGAGATCTTCTTCAATTTCTCTCTTCAGAGACTTGAAGTTCTTGTCATACAGATCTTTCACTTGCTTTGTTAGATTCACTCCAAGATAATTTATTTTATTCGTGGCTATTGTGAAGGGTGTCATTTCCCTGATTTCTATCTCTGCCTGTTTATCCTTTGAATATAGGAAGGCTACTGATTTGTTTGAGTTGATTTTATATCCAGCCACATTGCTAAAGTTGTTTATCAGGTTTAGGAGTTCTCTGGTGGAGGTTTTAGGTTCACTTAAGTATACTATCATATCATCTGCAAATAGTGAAATTTTGACTTCTTCCTTTCCTATCTGTATCCCTTTGACTTCCTTTTGTTGTCTAATTGCTCTAGCTAAGACTTCCAGTACTATATTGAATAGGTAAGGTGAGAGTGGGCAGCCTTGCCTAGTCCCTGATCTTAGTGGGATTGCTTCAAGTTTCTCTCCATTTAGTTTGATGTTGGCTACTGGCTTGCTGTATATTGCTTTTACTATGTTTAGGTATGGGCCTTGTATCCCTGATCTTTCCAAGACTTTTAACATGAAGGGATGTTGAATTTTGTCAAATGCTTTCTCAGCATCTAGTGATATGACCATGTGGTTTTTCTCTTTGAGTTTATTTATGTAGTGGATTACATTGATGGATTCAGCCCTGAGTTTGATTATTTCCTGCCGTCTACTCCTCTTGGGTATACTAGCTTCTTTTTGTTCTAATGCTTTCAGGTTTGCTGTCAAGTTGTTGATGTATGCTCTTTCCACTTTTTTTTTGTGAGCACTTAGAGCTATGATTTTTCCTCTTAGTACTGCTTTCAATGAGTCCCACATGTTTTGATATGATGTGTCCTCATTTTCATTTAAATCTAAAAAGTCTTTAATTTCTTTCTTAATTTCTTCCTTGACCAAGTTATCATTGATTAGAGCATTGTTCAGTTGCCAAGTGTATGTTGGTTTTCTGATGTTTTTGTCCATGTCAAAGACAAGTCTTAATCCATGGTGGTCTGATAAGGTACTGGGGATTATTTCAATCTTTTTGTATCTGTTGAGGCCTGTTTTGTGACCAATTATATGGTCTATTTTCGAGAAGGTACCATGAGGTGCTGAGAAGAAGGTATATTCTTTTGTTTTAGGATGAAATGTTCTATAGATGTCAGTTAAGTCCAATTGGTTCATAACTTCTGTTAGTTTCATTGTGTCTCGATTTAGTTTCTGTTTCCATGATCTGTCCATAGCTGAGAGTGGGGTGTTGAAATCTCCCACTATTATTGTGTAGGGTGCAATGTATGCTTTAAGTTTTAGTAAAGTGTCTTTTATGTATGTGGGTGCCCTTACATTTGGGGCATAGATGTTGAGAATTGCAAGTTCCTCTTGGTACATTTTTCCTTTCATGAATATGAAGTGTCCTTCTTTATCTTTTTTGATTACTTCTGGTTGAAAACTGATTTTATTTGATATTAGAATCGCTACTCCAGCTTGTTTCTTGGGACCATTTGCTTGGCAGATTGATTTCCAACCTTTTACTCTGAGGTAGTGTCTGTCCTTTCCACAGAGGTGCGTTTCCTGAATGCAGCAAAATGTTGGGTCCTGTTTACGTATCCAGTCTGATAGTCTATGTCTTTTTACTGGAGAATTGAGTCCATTGATATTAAGAGATATTAAGGAAAAATGAGTGTTGTTTCCTGTTATTTTTGTTATTGGCATTGGAGATATGTTTGTGTAGCTACCTTCTTTTACGGTTTTTGGAAGATTACTTTCCTGCTTTTTCTAGGTTGTAGTTTCCCTCCTTGTGATGGAGTTTTCCACCAATTATCCTTTGAAGTGCTGGGTTTGTGTTGAGATACTGTGTAAATTTGGATTTGTCATGGAATATTTTGGTTTCTCCATCAATAATAATTGACAGTTTTGCTGGGTATAGTAGTCTGGGATGACATTTATGTTCTTTTAGGGTCTGTATGATATCGGTCCAGGATCTTCTGGCTTTTATGGACTCTGGTGAGAAGTCTGATGTAATTCTTATAGGTCTGCCTTTATATGTTACTTTGCCTTTTTCCCTTACTGCTTTTAGTATTTTTTCTTTGTTTTGTACATTTGATGTTTTGACTATTATGTGGCAGGAGGTATTTCTTTTCTGGTCTAAACTATTTGGAGTTCTGTAGGCTTCTTGTATATTTATGGACATCTCTTTCTTTAGGTTAGGGAAGTTTTCCTCTATAATTTTGTTGAGGATATTTACTGGTCCTTTAAGTTGGGAGTCTTCCCCCTCATCTATTCCTATTATCCTTAGTTTGGCCTTCTCATTGTGTCTTGGATTTCTTGTACATTTTGGGTTAGTAGCTTTTTGTATTTTGCATTTTCTTTGACAGTTGTGTCAATGTTTTCCATGGTATCTTCTGCACATGAGATTCTCTCTTCCATCTCTTGTATTCTGTTGGTAATACTTGTGTCTATGACTCCAGATCGTTTTTTTAAGTTTTCTATCTCCAGGGTGTTCTCCCTTTGTGATTTCTTTATTGTTTCTACTTCCATTTTTAGGTCCCGCATGGTTTTGTTTAATTCCTTCTCCTGTTTGGTTGCATTTTCTTGCAATTCTTTAAGGGATTTTTGTGTTTCCTCTCTAAGGGTTTCTATCTGTTCTTTGAGAGTGTTATTTATGTCTTTCTTAAAGTCCTCTATCATCATCATGAGAAGTGATTTTAATTCTGAATCCTGCTTTTCTGGTGTGATGGGGTGTTCAGGGCTTGCTATGATGGGGGAACTGGGTTCTGATGTTGTCATGTAACTTTGATTTCTGTTGCTTACGTTCTTGCGCCTGCCTTTTGCCATCTGGTTAATTCTAGTGCTATCTGTACTTCTGTCTCTGATTGAAGCCTGTCTTTCCAGTTGTCTCGCTTGTGTTTGGTCTTCTAGGAGTCCAGATGTCTTTGTGATTTTTTTCCAGCTGCCCTGATTACAGTGGTATCTCTAGGATGCCTCAGGATATGGTGCCTCCTATGTAGCAGTCCAGCTAGATGTCTGCTGTTCTGGGTGCAGTGTCTCCTCTTGGATATCTCAGGGTATGTTGTCTGACACTCTGAGTTCAGTTGTTCCTCTGTGGCTCTGGGTTGAGCGGACCTTCCAGTATTTCTCAGGCGGTGACCGGGGTCCACACAACTGCAGACCTGGTAGAGGTCTGGTCCGGGACTCAGACCCGGGGGATGGGCAGAAAAGGGGTGCTAGCCGGCAGGGGCACGGGGGAAGGGGGGCGGGGAGGGTTATCTGCTGGGTTCTGAGCACTCAGGGCGCCCAGCTATGAGCTCAGGGTAGTATGTGGGTTTTCCTACCTAAAGCTGGTTGTGGGATCTGTGAATCCCCCCGAATATGTCTGGCGGAATCTGGGGTGCACTCACCCGTAGGCCTCAGACCGGAGGAGGGGCGAGCAGCAGAAGGAGCTTGCTAGCGCTGGCTATGGGTTCTATGGATCCCCCAGAATGTGTCTGGCAGAATCCAGGGTGCACTTACCCGCAGGCCTCAGACCGGAGGAGGGGCGAGCGGCGGAAGGGGCGTGCTAGCACTGGCTATGGGTTCTATGGATCCCTCAGAATGTGTTTGGGGGGCTCCGGGGTGCACTCACCTGCAGGCCTCAGACTGGAGGAGGGGCGAGCGGCGGAGGGGGCGTGCTAGCACTGGCTATGGGTTCTATGGATCCCCCAGAATGTGTCTGGGGGGCTCCGGGGTGCACTAACCCGCAGGCCTCAGACTGGAGGAGGGCCATATAATTATTTTTAATAAATATGTATAAAAACATTTTCTATTATAAGCTTTTATTTCAATTTATAATTTAATTTTTGTATAAACTTGTAATGAACTTTGTAACGTGTGATAATATATTTTGAAAAATATTTAAATACTGAGGACAAAAAGATAAGAGGCAAATATAATGGAGAGATAAAACAAAACTCTGCCTTTCCCCACTTAAAATAGCATAAAATAGAACTTTTTTCTTTTCTCAAATAAAATAGATGTTTTCTTTCTACTTTTTTTCTTAGATAGCTTTCATAAGAAATTTTTTTTTACACTTAGTAATAAACTCTATTTTTAAGTGGTCTCAGATTAGCAGGCATAAATTAGAGCCCAGCAGTTCCTGGTGAGATAAAATAAAAGCTGTTTACTTAATCTTTGGCTGTTTTTAGAATGAGGTGCTAAGTGCCAGAAACTGCAGTTTGTGGCCTCAATGATCACAAAAGGCAGGTCAGCTACAGTGACCTATAATACAGCAATAGTAATTTAGATAAACTTTAATTATATAGCAACCCCAATGTAAAGAATAAGATTGTATAACCAATTGTTTTTGTAACGTCTGTAATCTATCTGATATACGAATTTGTTATGGCATTTTCCTGGGATCCAGGCAATCCAGTGTGATCTTTTAAATGTCTTATAAAATTAAGAAAAAATGCATGTTTTTAAAATTGAGCTATATTTGTAAAATTTGAAAATTAGCAATATCTAAAAAAAACCACAGTTTTAAGCAATTATAAACCATTAGCTATATACTGACTATAGATATACAAATTGAAAGCTTAACTTTTCAACATTATTAACTGTGGCTACAGTACATAATTTAATTATTTGTACTGAAACAGGGGGAAAGTCAAGAGAGTAAACAAGTAATCTAAATTAATATATATATATATATATATATATATATATATATATATATATGTATATTGTCTTCCCATTAGATAGGCTGTTTATTAATCCAGTAAACACACCTGTTATGGGCTGTATGTATAAATTTGTAAGAAATACAAAGGCATGTATAGAGGAGAACTGTAAAAATTGGTCATGTATTAGGCCAAATATCAGTATTCTTTAATAACCAGTATTATTATCATTTAGAATAAGAAATATTTATTAAGTTCTTCTTTAAAATACCTTTGTAATCTTGATTTATAATTCTGTATTAACACAGCAACAATTTTAAAACAAAATATTAAAACTTTTTTTGGAAATAAAATATAAATCTGTATTCATGGTCTCTTTTATCAAAGGACTGTTATAAAACAACTAATCAGTCTATATAATATATCTATTAATAACAGCTTCCTCTACTTTCTGTAAAATTACTCTTCTTTTATCAGTTAATTGTAGAGGAAAATTAGGGTTTGTATCTCTCTTGAGAACAGTAAACAGAAGCTTAAGTCCTCTTGTGGAGAGCTTAATATAAGGTCTTAGCCAACTGGCATCCCCTAGAAACTTTTGAAAATAATTTTAAATAAGTAAACTATCATTTTTTATTTGAATTTTCTGTGTCACAATTTATTTAGGAATGTAACCAAGGTCTCAAATATTGAAAAGATATTGTCTTTGAATACTTTTTGGAGCAAAACTCACTCCCTAAAAATTTTAAGCTGATTCTTCTGTGTTCTTAAGGGTGTTATTTATGTCCTCCTTAAAGTTACAACACTTTCCATTTATTTGTGTTTGATGTGAATGAATAAATAAATGACAAAAGAAAGGAAGGAAAAAATTAATCCAGTACTCACACAGTGAATTCCTACTGCACACTAAGTATTGTAAAGATTGTTATTTAAATAACAAATATATAGCATTGCTGTTTTAAAATCATTGCACAAATAAACTGTTGATGTGTTTCACAAATGCTGTTTTGTAGTCCAAGGCACTCTTGGAAATGTTTAACTACCATCTAAATGATGTGAGACTTCTGAAGAAAGAACACTGTAAATGGAGTCAATATTCAGAGGATTTGGTAGAATGTTAATGAATAAAGAATCCACTATTAGAACAAGGACAAGAATACACTATTATGTTAGGAGCCGTGCTGCGTTTGCTGAAGTAGCTATACGCTCGCCATTAGAAGATGGCGCTGGCTTCCTGTTCCTGATTCTTCTTGGCCTTGGTGTCTGCAGCTGTGCGCACGTGTAGGCGCGAATTCTCCCTCTGATAGTACTATCAGTGGATATGTAAATGAGACCCCAGTCTGTAAGCCAATGAGGACAGATCATGTCTCTTTGATAGTATATAAGTCAGTACATTCTGGGGCTTGGGGTCCTTCCTTTGTTCTCGATCTTGCATCCTTCTAACTAAAAGAGCTGTAACAATAAAAGACGCTGTCAGAAGAATCTTGAGTGTGACGTGCTCCTTATCGGTGAGGTAGCGTGTCGCACTATTAGAAACCTATGCATCTTTGTTAATTATATTCATTGTTATGGGATGTGAGGGAGAGAAAATGAGATTAATACAATCAGGTCATTTATTCAACAAATGCTTGTTGGAGTCCTAATGAGGCTGAAATAGTAACAGTTTTATCTATGTATTTAATTCTAATAAGATGGAATGATAAGGGCAGAAGAGACATCTCATTGGATCAGTAGCATGGATATCAGAGTTGAATGTGTAAATCCAACACAAAAATTGCTGAGCTTGCCTCTCCCTTTTTGTAATGAGATAGGCAGAGGAGAAGTTCATGAAACTCTCTGGCCAGCCAATCTAACAGATTTGGAAAGTGCCAAGACAAGGAAGTCTCTATTTCAAATAACAACATAGACATCTCCTAAAATAAAACACTTAGGTTGAACTCTGACCTCTACACACTTTTTTGAGGATATACTCAATGTGTGTCATGCCCATGAGTGTGTGTGCACTGGCATATGCAAGAACAATCATGTGCATGCACACATAAAAACACACACAAACACACACATACATGTGAATAAGTAAAAATAGGACAGGTAAATTAAGCTATTATGAAGGAAAACTCAAATGAAGACTCAGAAAGTAAAAAGTATAAATTAAAAATGTTAGAAAGTTAAAGAAACAAAAATAATAACATAACATTTAAGCAGACATAAGTGACCTGTACAAATGAGATACTATGTCATTTGAAGCAAGCTTAGAATTCCTGGAGGCTTAACCTGGTTCGTCTTTTAATGAAAAATTAATACAAAGACAAAATGTAAGAGATACAAGGGTGAAGTCTCCAAACACTATTCTAAGTTTAAAAAGAAATGATGTGTGTATGTTGAACCTGAAGTGGTAGGATCTGACTCACAGCTCTTTTTAGCTTCTGCAGGAAAGAAATCTCTATGCCAGGAAGCAAAGCAAAGCAAGATTCGCTAAGCAAATGTAACATTTAAGCTTCATGAAAATTGATAGATAGCATCAAGTACAACAGATAGGCAGTGGAAAGCAAATGGTTGCAATTACATGCAAACATGGCACTGAATATCTAGAATAAGGTATGTGTACATCCTGTGGAAGCATTAGCATAAGACAATAAAAATAATTGATTCTCTAGAAAACTTGACTATTCTTTTTATATATTTTTATTTTCATCATATATTTTAGTATTGTAAATTTTGTGTTCAGTATATTTTGATCTTATTTTTCACCTACCCCTTTAATATTTTTAAAACTCTTGTGTGGTGTGTGTAAAATGTGTATGTGCATGCACATATGGAAAACAGAGAAAGATGTCAGGTGTCCTGCTCCATCTTGTAGCATGTACATGTGAGCTGGAAGCCAAAAAAAAAACGTTGAAGGAGAGAGAGAGAGGGAGAGAGAGAGAGAGAGAGAGAGAGAGAGAGAGAGAGAGACAGAGACAGAGACAGAGACAGAGACAAAGAAAGAGAAAGAAAAAGACAGACAGACAGACAGAGACATAGAGATGGATTATACACACTGAGGGGAAGTCTATTATCTCAAGTCTAAACATCAGTCAAAAGAGCCAACGGTATACAAGGAAAAGGGAAGAATAAACACAGGAAGCATAATGCACAGTGGATGAAACACAACATAATCCTTAAGTTGCTTAAGAATGAAGTGAAGGCTGTGAAATGGTGAGAGTGTATGTGCCTGTAAGGGTGTATGAATTTTAGTGTGCCCCATGCATATGTGTACACTTGCATGTTTGCACATACACACATCTGAGGGTTTTGTGTATGTGTCTATGTGCACACACACATTTGGTGCTTGTGTGTACAGGATTGTTTGTGCATGAAAATATGTATTTCTGTCCATGAATATGTGTGTGTTTATGTGAGTGCAAGAATGTGCATTGTGAACATATACGAATGCATGTGTGTGTATAAATACATGCTTGGGTGCATGTCTATATGTGTGATTGTGTTTATGTATGTACATGTACATGCATGTGTGTATGTGTACACAGAGTCTGTCTTTTTCTACTGCCATGGATTATTCTGCACACATTCCATAGGCTACCAGATAATAGGATATCAGAATATCCTATATAATAGTATCAGATATAATATTATATATAATATATAATATCTGATATAATATATGCACATATATAATATATGCACAATAACTAAAGACACCACTCCTCCCAGTTCATTTTCCTCCACATCTTCATGGTCATACATTGTTTCTCTTATTCTTAATTTATTTATTATTTATTATTTTATATTTCAAATGTTATCCTCCTTCTTTGTCTCCCCTTTAATCTCCCCCATCCCCTCCCCTCCCTTTTGCCTCTAAGGAGAAAGAGGAACATTCTTTCCTCTTAATACAACATATGTTTCTCATAAGCTTGGGCTGCTCATCAACCACAGGGCATAGAGTCTACTGTACTTACTCTAATGCATGAGATCCTAGAGCCCATGCTAAACTATGTGATTATATTATTACTTACTCCTGTGACAGATCTATTACCTCAAAAGACAATCTCTCCTAGTATTCTCTTTGAGTCCCAAACTTACATCTTACAAAAGAGTACTCTGAGTAATAGTTCTGGCATAGTGGATGAAGGCAAGAAAAGGTTTTGAAATAAGGTGAACTTCCTCTTGGAGACTATTACTCGACATGAGGTGTAGAGAGACAAATTTTCATGAATAAATGGGAAAACCAATTCTCCTTAACGTGAAAGTATTAAAGGGCCTATCTATCACAGCCATGATTCTTAGCCTGAGACAATTCTTTGAAAAAATGTGGGGGGGAACATGTGTGAGGTTGGGAGATGTCTTGGATCACAAAATGTTTAGTATACATGAATGAGGACTTGAGTTTGCATGCCTAGAACCATAGGAAAACAGGAAAGATGATGCAATTTGTAATACCATTTCTGGAAAACCATCTAACAGAATTATCAGCCTGCAAGGTCAGAATGACCATGACTTCACATCATAATCTGGAGAGTGAGCAGAGAGGTGTAGCTCCACTACTATGTAAACCTGTGGGTATGCACACATGTGTACATACATGTGCACACATATGCACATTCATGTACATACATTCCTGCAACAATCCCACATAATTCTTGTTGTAATTGAAAATAAAGTTACTCTACTTGTCTTTTATTCTTGCTAGGATGCTATTGTTTCTTAGGTCCTGTCCTTTGTTGAAGATGAATTACAAGACATTGAGAAATGCAAAATGCCAGAAAATGACTTTTTTTTATGATTGTCTTTTCAGGAAATAAAACTAACATGCAAAAAAAATCTATTTTGTAAGTCTTATCAAGTTTTTATCAGCTCATATATATTCTTTAAATTTTCCACTTTCAATAGTTTAGTTGATATTTATAATTTACAGGGTAACAAAGTTCTTAATTTATTTAATCTAAGCCTCTGTAATTCTATCAAACCTATTGTTACTTATTAATTTTCATTAATATATGCAAACCTGAGATATTACCACTGCTGTTCCAAATGTCCCATTTAGGGACTATTTCCTTTTGTTCCTGAGTTGAACAATTATTTCTGTTTCTTTTGCAGCTTTATGTGCACTTATTAATGTATTGTTTCATTTATAAGATATTTAAATTCAATATTTATTGTGTCTCAAGCAGTGTATATGCTTGATGTAATAAGTTGATAATAAAAAACTTGTGGCAAGGGAGAGAACACCTTCTCCTGTTGTGTAGTTCGGGGAGGTAGTATTGTTGAAATGTCATTAGACAGAACCTAGGGGGAAAGTCAGTACTTTACAGAGGAATTTCCATAAGGTGGGAGCAACATGGAAAGTAAATTTGTAGTCTGGATGAACAACAAATGTTGTAGAGTTCTTGCTTAGCAACCACAAGCCCTGGGTATGTCCAAATCCCAGCACCTTATTATCTAAACATGGTAGAGAACATGCCTGTAATATCAGCATTTCTGGAGGAGAAAGCATGTGAATCTGGAGTTCAAAGTCACCTTTTGGTGCATAGAAGGTTGGAGGACAGCCTGATCTATATGAGACCCATGTAGCCAGAACCTCTTCTGTTCCATTGCCTATCACAAACTGTTTGTATGCCAGTGGTTTACCTTTAGTAGCTGGCAACACAGAATATTCTCTGATTATGACCTACCCAATTGTGATGAATATGTGCATATTATTCATTGTGCAAGAAAGATGAATAGATTCCTGACTATAAAATATCGTTGTCCAATTCATATGCTATGGGAGATATACAGAACAATCATTCTGTTGTCAAACAGATAGGGTCACCTGTAGTTATCACACAAATCTTAGTGTCCCCATTCGAGGTACCAAGTAAAATGTGTTAAAACAGTTTGATTTTAGGATGCAACAGCATGTTCTTATTCCAAAAAAGCTGGTATCATTAAAATCTATTTTTTTATTTTCTGCAAGAGCCAGAATTTGGGGATGACTAGGATCAGCAGCTTCTGAATATAGTAGGAGCAATGTACTTAAAACCTCATAACAGCTGTGGTTGCCAGCAGAAAACAAGGTGCAGCCAGTTAACATTCATTCATGGAAGTGCCAATGACCCTTAAACCTCACTCTCAGCTAGGGCCCTACTGGAAATTGACAGCTTCTCAAAAACTAAGATTCAGTTTTTTAAAAGCTTCAGTTTGTGTTATGATGACCATGCTCCAGTGTAAGGCTCTACACCTACATACACACGAGTAGAAATATTTTCATCTAGTGGATTAAAGAAAGATAGTAATAGAGGGAGGAGAGAGAGAAAGAATGAGACAGAGAGACAATGAACCTTGTGATGGAGACATTGCAATTGGTACAGAGGAGGTGTTGATATGTGGAAGGAGAAGAGTTTGGTCAAAATGTATAAATATAAAGTTGATAAGGAATAAATAAGAACATATGTAGGGGATGCAGATATGGGCCAGTGATTAAGAGCAAATGCTGCTCTTGCAAAAACCTGAATCCTATTCCTAGAACCCATGTTTTATAGCTCAGCACTGCCTGAAGTCCCAGCTCCAAGGAAGTCTGATAACTCTGGCCCCCATAGGCACATGCACCTCGCCATTGAGAGATGCATATACACATAATTAAAAATAGTAAAACATTTTAAAGATATATGTAAGTTTAAATACCTAAATAAAATCAAGTGTTATGCAGTATTTTGTGACAAATTTCCTTCCTTTAGCATAACACTGTGAGCCTGATTTTTCTATGAACATTTCTTTTTTATACTACCGAACATAGTCCGTTGCATTAGCCCATCACAATTTTACTTACAGGACAAAAACATTCAACTTGCTTCCCATTTTAATAGTTGTTTGAATTTCACTTTGCTGTTTTAAATGAAGAAGTAATTATGACTACAAAAGCATCTCAATGGAAATAGACTTAATTCCATCTTGGTAGTATGTTTGAAATACCATTGCTTGTTCTTGATGAAAAAACATTACATTTCATTTACTTTGAATGTACATATTTTTAAATTTGTATAGGTAATTATTTGCCATGGTGAACACAGAAAAATCACAGGACAACCAATACAACTGGGTTCTTCCCATTCAGCATGTAGATCCCAGGAATTGAACAAAGATCAGAAAGCCTGAAATAACAACATCTTCACCAGCAAGTAAATCTCAGTTATCATGTAGGATTGATCATTCTTAATAGGGCCATGCTATTGAAGAATATGTCCTCAATAAATCTGGCTAGGTTTCTAGTAGCAGGCATGGCGGTGATTGTCAGGGTTCATAGATGTTGCAGTTATGTAGGGCCATTTTTATTATTTCTTTCATAGTTAACTTGTATAACTCTTTTACCTGAAACCATTGAACCTAGATCACAGAATAAATACAAAATTTTTTTTAGAATATGTGTAGGTTGGCTCAGTGGAAACTTTGTCACCAGAGCAATCCCAAGTGACTGTATTTTATTTTATTCTTTTATTTTTTTGGTACGTGTGTTCCAGTGAGACACTTTTTTTTGGTTACATTTTTTTACTATAAAATAATAATTTTTACTTTTTAACACGGGGGTTATAAACACAAAAATGCAGGATGTGGGGAAGGGGATGATACAGGAGCATAGGTGTTCAGGGGGAGTACAGATATCTTTCAGAACAGGGTTTCACTGGGTGAAGGTTCAGGGAACAGGTCACTATGACTCTGCCTAAGATTCACTGGAGGCCTCTATTCCTGCCTTGGCAAGATTAGAATCGCCATGGCCCTCCTATACTTGGAGAAGGGAGGAAATGTCAGAGGCAGCCCTGCTTATACACTGAAGGCCTAAAATCAGCCATAAGTTTGACGTACTTGCCTGCTAACACAAAGTCTTGGGTCTCTGTGGAAAACACTGAAAGAGATGGCTGGAGGCTATTGTAAACAGGCAGCTTTTGTGGAAATTTACCAGCCTGAGTAGTCATAGACCTTGTAAATAGGCAGCTTTGGTGGATAGTACCAACTTAGATAAGGACAAGTGAATCTTATTCTTTCTTTTTGTTCCTTGGAATCATATTTACAATTTCCTCCAAAAGACGACTTTTTTTTTTTTTTTTTGCATTTCTGCTGAGTGATTTTACAGCACAAAGTCATAGTATATGTCTTCAATTGCTTTTGCATTGAGCATTGTATATGAGGCTAGATAAAGGCTCAATTTCATTCTTTTGTCTATATATTCATTTTCCCAAACAGAACCTATTAAAGAAATGCTTCTCTTTTCTTGTTTGCTCTTGGAAGCTTTGTCAAACATTAGTTGCGTATATGTAGACTATATATGAGTTTGTCCTGCTCTCCAGCATGTGTGATTTCTTAGTACTAACACCACAGTGTTTGACTATAGATAAACGCATGTCTTTGCCTTCCTTTTCTTTTTCCTTTTCTTTTTTGTCTATATTTTTTACTTACTATTTCTACTTGTATTTAATTTTATTCATTTACATTTCAAATGTTATCACCTTTCCCAGTTTCCCCTCCACAAACCTTTTATCTCCTCCCTCCTTCCCCCTGATTCTAAGAGGGTGCTCCTCTACTCACCTACGCACTCCCACCTCAGCACCCTAGCATTCCCTTATGCTAGGGTATCAAGCCTCCACGGGACTAAGAAGCTCCCCTCTCATTGATGCCAGATAAGGCAGTCCTCTGCAACATATGTAGCTGGAGCCATGCATTCCACAATGTGTACTGTATGGTTGGTGGTTTAGTCTCTGGGAGTTCTGGGATGTCTGGTTAATTGATATTGTTCTTCATATAGAGTGGCAAACTCCTTCAGCTCCTTCTGTCCTTGCCATAACTCCTCCATTGGGGTCCCGATGCTCAGTACAATGGTTGGCTGTGGGCATCCACATCTTTATTGGTTAGGCTCTGGTACAGCCTCTCGGGAACAGCTACACCAGGCTCCTGTCAACACAGGCTTCTTGGCACCAGCCTTTTTCACTCAAGAGTTTTTAACATTTTAGTCTTTCTTTGTATGTTTCTATGTTTTTAAGATTATTAGTTTTTATTTCTACAAATTATAAATTTGGAGCTACATATGAGTGTGTGGATGTTGTAAGTTGCTTGTATAAATGCAGATAATTTAACATCAGTACTTCTGAACCATAAGCTCAGCTGTTTGTCTTTTTACTATTTTGTTTTTCACCCTTGTTTCATAGCTTCCAATTAGATGATGATTTCATTTCCTTACGTTTATTCTTAATCTTTGTATTATTGTGGTTCCATTGTAAAGGAACATTGTCTTACTTCTCTTATAACCATTTGTGTATATATATATATATATATATATATATTGTGAGTAAAAGCAGAATGAAAAGAAGAAATAATTTTCTTTTTAAAGCATTGCCATAGGTTATCAGACTCAAGTTAAAGAAGAATAAATAAAAAATGACTGATATCAAAGAACCCACTGAGGCCTTTATATTGCAATAAAAACATCAACAAATTAAATCCAATAGAATAAGCTGATGAATTCCTATATGTGCAATTCAATATTCAGGTAAGTTTCAGCTATATAAAATGACCTTGTCTCTAAATGCACAGTAACAAATAGATAAAAACTTACATACTTCCTGAAATACTGAATAAAAATCTCATATGATCATCTCCATTGATACAGAAAATACACATGGATAAAGCTAAAGCTTTCAGCATAGTAGACATGAGATACACCCGAGACAACAATTCACATATGGTAAGTGCACAGCTGATTGTATACTGTTGCAAGAACAAATGTTGCTTCTAAATTTGTGAATGAGACAAGGGTACCCAATTAGATAAACTAGACAAGGATTACCATTAAATATTTTAAACTGAGAATTTTAACAAGGCAATAAAAGAAAATTCATTAACATAATGAACAAATAACATTGTTCCTGTTTGTAGGTGACATTTTATCCAGAAAAAAACCCTAAACCTTTAAACAAATGTACAAATATTCTGATAAAACATTAATGGACTAGCACAACATGATATCATTATATCTTTTTAATTACCTTTTGGAAATCAGTAAATTTCACAATGTAATTTTAAAAATGATTGACTAGGAAAATCATAATTGTAATTAAAGTATTAAACAATAAAGAATACTTAGTGGACTGTAGCATATAAAAAATTTACTACTATTGTGATTGCATTAATTTTCAGTAATATATGGTTGAATGAATTCAAATAGGCATTAATTTAAAAACAAAAATATATGAATCTTTTAAGTCTTTATACATACATAAATAAAAATTATATTTGTACATATACATACACATACATATACATCATATATATACATTATATACATATACATCATATACATAACATATACATTTCATATATATTACATATATATTACACACATGCACATATATATTTATATATATATGTATATATATATATATGTATATATATATATGTATATCAAAAGCCATTATGAAAGGATAAAGAAAAATAAGTAAGTTTTATGGCCCACCATCTTTGCATGGCCTTTGATAGGTGAGCTCTGAGAAATAATATCACAAGAGACTTCATTGCAAGATGGATTTTTACTGCTGATATGTCTTTTCTTATCACTGATTCCTTGCCATCAGTCTACCACATTGGGTTACTTTTGTATAGATCAACATAAAGATGACCTTTCATGAATTAATGCTGTTTAGAAGAATTAATAATGTTATAGAATACCTGATTAGATTCAAATAATTTTAGGAAGAAAATTTTTGTGAGGTGGCTTTAGATGTTTTGACAGAAAGAGGTACTAGCCTCAGGATCGAGTATAGGATGTGACCACTTCTCATAGAATATTAAGAAAAGACTATAAGATAAGGGATACAATGAGCTTTCACAATTACATGAAAAAAATAGACTTGGAATAAATTTGTGATCAAGGACAAATTTTAATTCTAGGTTAGATTCAATGATGAAGTCATACGCGTGCACTATGATAAAGTGAGGCCATGTGATGTGACACTGTTGCTTTGAACTTATAATGAGTTTATGGAATGAAACCCTGCTTTGAACTCAACTATAAACATGCCTCTGTAACATTTTATATATGAGATAAATGTGTAAAGAACTTTTGTCTAAGAAGGTATAAAAAAGCCAGAAAATGGAAGAAAATGTGGCATGTGGGGCTCTTTCTCATTAACCCGCAAATATATATATATATATATATATATATATGGTTTTGGGGCTATACCCCATCCATCAAATGTATATGGATATATATATATATATATATATATATATATATATATATATCACTTATATGAACACTTATGGAGCTGATAAGAGAGGTGGTCAGGCCTGAATAGAAAGCATATGTGTATGTATGCATATGTGTCTGTGCATCTTGTCTGTGTAAGTGACTATCTTTCTTTTCTTTTCTTTTTTTTTTTTTTTTTCTTTTTGGTTCATGAAGTGTTAACAAGTTTCAAACTTATCACCTGGCCAGCTAAAGGTCCTTAAGCCAGAAATAAGTGATCCCTAATAATGAAACTTTTTATTTTTAATTTTTAATTCTCTTTCTAACAGAATTTATTACCAAAAGGCAATGTTTTGGGGCCTTAGAATGGGAAAGCATTGTAGACAGAAGAACTGCCAAAAATAAATAAATTCTTGGTTTGACTGCTGACTCCACACATATCACTGCCATCCTGAAAGAATTTGTGCCGGGCTGGGCTCAATCATATATATATATATATATATATATATATATATATATATATATATATATATATATATATTATAACCAAGCTTCTAAACATATTCTTTCATACCTGGAATGTAGAGTCATTCCTGTATTTACTATCATATCACTGTACAGATCCCCACTCATGGATGGGTGGTCAAAAATATACTACTTTAATGATATTTGAGGAAGGGTAGAAAAGCAGGGAAAATTGTGAGTCCCTGGAAAGCAGAAAGGCATCCTCATTTGTAGCCCCATTAAAGTTTATTTGGAATCATGTATAAAGAAGTTCAATTCCATTAATATCTGCTTAAGATCTTCCTCTCCAGCCAGCTGCAGACATTCAATTTTCTAGGAATCTCATTAAAAACAACAACAACAACAAATCTTTTCACAAACCTACTAGTTTTTTATGTTTTCTCAGATTACAATTACACCCAAGTGACCATCTAGACCATTCTGTAATCTCACTTATCAAAATGAAAGAGAAAAAATAGTTGTTAATTATTAACTCATTGAAATGTAACTTAAAAGCCATCCTTCTCTCTCTCTCATATGTGTGTGTGTGTGTGTGTGTGTGTGTGTGTGTGTGTGTGTGTGTGTGTGTATGTGTATCCAGCTAGCTCTTGTCATATATTTTAACTTCTGTCAAATTGCTTAAAATGTTTGGTTACCTGAAATGCCCTGGTATCTTCTGGGCCAGATTTTAGAATGTGATTTTTTTATTTCAACAATACTGTATTCTGGACACTTGTGCTAAACTTATGATTGAATGCCTGAATGCAACCCAAGAAATATGCAATAAAGACTTTCAATTGTTTATAAACTCTGCCTGAACTATCATCTCTTATGGTTTTGATATAGCAATAAATTGCTTTTTTTAAAAATATATTTAACTAAATTCTAAGCTTGGGTGAGATCCCAAGGTAGGGCAGTCTCCAGATGGCCTTTCCTTCAGTCTCTGGTTCTTATTTGTCTCTGTATTTCCTCCCTAGAGTCATTTGTTCCCCATTCTAAGAAGGACCAAGAACCCACACTTTGATCTTCCTTCTTGAGCTTTGTCTGGTCTATAAATTGTATCTTGGGTATTTCATGCTTTGGGGGTAATATCCAGTTATCAGTAAGTATATGGCATGTGTGTTCTTTTGTGTTTGGGTTACCTCACTCAGGATGATATTTTCTAGTTCCATCCATTTGCATAAAAATTCATAAAGTCATTGTTTTTTTTGTAGCTGAGTAGTACTTCATTGTCAAAATGTACCACATTTTCTGTATCCATTCCTCTAGTAAAGGACATATGAGTTCTTTCTAGCTTCTGGCTATAATAAATAAGGTTGTTATGAACATATTGGAGCATGTGTCCTTGTTATATGCTGGAGTGTCTTTTGGGTATATGCCCAGGAGTAATATAGCTGGATCCTCAGGTAATACTATGTTCAATTTTCTGAGGAACCGCCAGACTGATTTCCAGAGTAGTTGCAGCAGCTTGCAAACCCACCAACAATGGAAGAGTGTTCCTCTTTCTCCACATCCTCATCAGCATCTGCCACCAACTTAGTTTTTGATCTTAGCCATTCTGACTGGTGTGAGGTTGAATCTCAGGGTTGTTTTGATTTGCATTTCTCTGTTGACTAAGGATGTTGAAAATTTCTTTAGGTGCTTCTTGGCAACTATTTTATCACTATTGCACTAAAGTCATCAATTTAACATTCCTCAGTTGAGAACTCTTTGTTTATCTCTGTGCCCCATTTTTAATAGGGTTATTTGATTCTTTGGAGTCTAGCTTCTTGAGTTTTTTGTACATATTGAATATTAGCCTCTATCAGATGCAGGATTGGTAAAGATCTTTTCCCATTCTGTTTCGTTTCCATTTTGTCCTATTGACAGTGTCCTTTGCCTTACAGAGGCTTTGCAATATAATGAGTCCCATTTATCTATTGTTGATCTTAGAGCATAAACCATTGGTGTTCTGTTCAGGTAATTTTTCCCATGTGTTTGAGAATTTTCCCCACATTCACTTCTATTATTTTCAGAGTATCTAGTTTTATGTAGAGGAACTTGATCCACTTGGACTTGACTTTTGTTTAAGGAGGTAAGAATTGATCAACTTGCATTCTTCTACATGCTGACCTCCAGTTGAACCAGCACCATTTGTTGAAAATGCTATCATTTTTCTACTGGATAGTTTTAGCTTGTTTGTCAAAGATCAAGTGACCATAGATGTGTGGGTTCATTTCTGGGTTTTCAATTCTATTCCATTGATCTACCTGCCTGTCTCTGTATCAATACCATATAGTTTTTTTTATCACTATTGCTCTATAATATACCTTGAGGTAAAGGATGGTGATTCCTCCCTCCCCCCAAACCCCAGATGTTCTTTTACTGTTGAGAATAGTTTTCTCTCTTCTGGTTTTTGTGTTTGTTTGTTTGTTGTTTCAAATGAATTTGAGAATTGCTCTTTCTAACTCTATGAGGAATTGAGTTGGAATTTTGATAGGGATTGCATTGAATCTAAAGATTGCTCTTGGCAGGATGGCTATTTTTTCTATAGGAATCCTGCCAATCCATGAGCATATGAGATCTTTCTACCTTCTGAGTTCTTCTTCGATTTCTTTCTTCAAAGGAGTTGAAGTTCTTCTCATTACAGAACTTTTACTTGCTTGGTTAGAGTCACACCAAGATATTTTATGTGAGGCTGTGCCCTGAGCAGACTTTGGGCATTGGCTCCTCATGTAGTCCCACAACACCCAGAGGATGCTCAACACCCATGTGCTCTGACATGCCCAGAATCACAGGATCTTAGGATCACAGAAACACAGAGGAAGCTTGACTCCCAGGAGATTAGACATACCCAAGAGCATTGGAGCTCTGACACACTCAAGATCACAGCTGAGGCCATAAAATATTTGCCAACTCCAAGCATAACTTGGACCCACACTGGAACCAGAGAAACACAATCCCCACCCAACAGAGCCTTAAGTTTCTTCCAGCTTCTATGTGTACCAGGGGCAAATACAGGGCAGTGGCTTCCCACCCACCCCTGCAACACCCAGAGAAAGCTTGACACCAAGGAGCACTGATACAACAGGATCTCAGGAGCTTGGTAACACCAGGATTTGGGGATTTCAGGGGCAGCTTGACTCCTGGGATTCACACCCAGGATCTCAGGATTACAGGTTCTCAGAATCCCAGAATTACAGGATCACAGAGACAGCTGGACTCTGAGGAGTTCTGACACAACCAGGATCACAGGAGGAACAGGCTCCAGTCAGAGACAGCAGGGGCAGGTAGCACTAGAGATTACCAGATAGCAAGAGGCAAGTGCAAGAACATGAGCAGCAGAAACCAATGCTATGTGGCATTATCAAAGCCTGGTTCCCCCATAAGAAGTCCTGGATACCCATCACAATGGAAAAGCAAGATTCAAATTTAAAAATCACTTCTCATGATCCTTTAATCCCAGCACTTGGGAGGCAGAGGCAGGTGAATTTCTGAGGTCAAGGCCAGTTTGGTCTACAGAGTGAGCTCCAGGAGAGCCAGAGATATACAGACAAACCTGTTAAAAAGAAAGAAAGAAAGGAAGGAAGAGAGAGAGAGAGAGAGAGAGAGAGAGAGAGACAGAGAGAGAGAGAGACACAGAAAGAAAGGAAGAAGAGATACAGGAAAAACAGGTAAACAGGTAGAAGTCCTTAAAAAGGAAACACAAAAATCCCTTAAAGAATTACAGGAATACAATAGTTAGAAATAATATAAAATATCTTGGAGTGAATCTAACCAAGCAAGTGAAAGATCTGTATGACAAGAACTTCAAGTCTCTGAAGAAAGAAATAGAAGATCTCAGAAGATGGAAAGATCTCCCATGCTCCTGGATTGGCAGGATTAATTTAGTAAAAATGGCCATCTTGCCAAAAGCAATCTACAGATTCAATGTAATCCAAATCAAAATTCCAAATCAATTTTTCATAGAGATAGAAAGAACAGTTTGCAAATTTATTTGGAACAACAAAAAACCAAGGATAGCGAGAACTATTCTCAACAACAAAATAACTTTTGGGGGAATCACCATTCCTGACCTCAAACTATACTACAGGGCAATAGTAATAAAAACTGCATGGTATTGGTACAGAGACAGGCAGGAAGATCAATGGAATAGAATTGAAGATCCAGAAATTAGCCCATATACCTATGGTCAATTGATCTTTGACAAAGGAGCTAAAACCATCCAGTGGAAAAAGGAGAGCATTTTCAGCAAATGGTGCTGGTTCAATCGGAGGTCAACATGTAGAAGGATACAAATCAATCCATTCTTATCTCCTTGTACAAAGTTCAAATCTAAGTGGATAAAAGACCTACACTTAAAACCAGATACACTGAAACTAATAGAAGAGAAGGTGGGAAAGACCCTTGAATACCTAGGCACAGGGGGAAAGTTCCTGAACAGAACACCAATGGCTTATGCTCTAAGATCAAGAATTGACAAATGGGACCTCATAAAATTGCAAAGCTTCTGTAAGGCAAAGGACATTGTCAATAAGACAAAACGGCAACCAACAAATTGGGAAAAGATCTTAACCAATCCTACATCTGATAGAGAGCTAATATCCAAGATATACAAAGAACTCAAGAAATTACACTCCAGACAACCATATAACCCTATTAAAATATGGGTACAGAGCTAAACAAAGAATTCTCAACAGAGGAAACTCAAATGACTGAGAAGCACCTTAAGAAATGCTCCACATCCTTAGTCATCAGGGAAATGCAAATCAAAACACCCCTGAGATACCACCTCACACCAGTCAGAATCGCTAAGATCAAAAACTCAGGTGATAGTAGATGCTGGTGAGGATGTGGAGAAAGAGTAACACTCCTCCATTGTTGGTGGCATTGCAAGCTGGTACAACCACTCTGGAAATCAGTCTGGAAGTTCCTCAGAAAACTGGACATAGCATTATCTGAGGATCCAGCTATACCACTCCTGGGCATGTACCGAGAAGATGCTCCAACATATAATAAGGACATATGCTCCACTATGTTCATAGAAGCCTTATTTATAATAGCCAGAGGCTAGAAAGAACCAAGATGTCCCTCAACAGAGGAATGGAAACAAAAAATGTGGTACATCTTCACAATGGAGTATTACTCAGCTATTAAAAATAATGAATTCAAAAAATTCTTAGGTAAATGGATAGATCTAGAAATTATCATCCTGAGTGAGTTAACCCAATCACAAAAGAACACACATGATATTTACTCACTGTTAAGTGGATGTTAGCCCAAAATCTTGGAATAGGAAGACTCAACCCGCAGACCACATAAAGTTCATGAAGAAGGAAGACCAAGAGGGGATGCCTCAGTTCTACTTAGAATGAGTAACAAAAATACTCAAGGGAGCAAATATGAAAACAAAACATGGGCCAGAAACTGAAGGAGGGGCCATCTGGAGAACATTCCATCAGGGTATTCATCACATGTACAGTCACCTAAGCTAGACACTGATGTGGATGGCTGGAAGTGCATGCTGTCAAGAACATGATGTAGCTATCTCCTTAGAGGTCTGCCAAAGACTAACACATTCAGAGGACGATGCTCACAGTAAACCACTGATATGATCAAGGGTTTCCCAATGGAGAACTTAGAGAGAAGACTGAAAGAGCAGAAAGGGTTTGTGACCCCAGGAGGAAAGCAACAATACCAAACAACCAGGCCCCCCCCAGGGTCCAAACCACCAGCCTGGGAGCACATAGGGATGGACCCATGACTCCAGTGGTATATGTAGGGGAGGATGGAGTGGTCGGTCATAGGTGGGAGAGGAGTTTCTTGGTCCCAAATAAACAAACACAGAGTGTGGGAGGGGAATGTGAGGGTAGGGAGGGCGTCGTGGGGGGGGGGAGGTTCGGGCACTGCCTCATAGAAGCATGAGGAGGGGGGATTGGATAGGAGGCTTCTGGGTGGTGGGAAGAAGTTGGGTAAGGGGATAAAATCTGAAAGGTAAATATAACACCCAATTTAAAAAAAAGAGAGATGAAAAAAGGAAAAAAGATAAAAAAGAAAAAAGAACAATAGGAGATTTAATAACACAAAGGGAAGGATTTAAAAATTTAGGAGGCAGTTTATGTTAATGGAAACAGCTTCACAGAAACTGGAAAATCACACCCTCATAGAAGCACAAGGAGGGGGAATGGGATAAGGGGTTCCTGAGTGGTGGGAGGAATGGGATAAGTGGATAAAATTTGAAATGTAAATATTACAATCAATTTTAAAAAGGGAAAGAAAAGAAAAGTTGTTAGAACCAACATCTTTAAAAAAATGTCAGCCCTCTAGGAAAAAAAAATTTTCTTGATACTAAAACTTGTTCTGAGAATTGTATATTGCAGAATATACAGCCTTGGTGTATCTACTCATCAAGCATACTGAGCAGACCTGCCCAAACCTCCGATGTCCTGGAATTCTATCTGGATGCAGTGAAGATACAGCATCAGAGGCTTATCAACTTACTCTTCCCCCCCACCCCTCTTCTAATATCTCAACACCTGTAATCAGCTTGAAGAAGTTAAAGAAGAGTCAGCGCCCCTATTCCCTAGGCTTGGGGACTAAGGTGGTTAATATTGGTCTGTTTTTCTAGGGAAAAGTAGTGGTTTTGTTGGAACTGGCAGGATTATCTAGGACTTATTGCATAGCCATAACCTATTGGTAGAAATCTGTATAATTAATATCAAGATGAAGTTATAATTTCTTAAATGGTACAAAATTTACTTTGATTTCAAATTTAAGGTTTTCATTGGTATGAGCTCCTTATTGATATAAAAGTGAGATGAATATTGATACTCTCATGGGCATTGTGCCTGTAAAACACATTTAAGAATATAAGGCCTAGACCCAGTCCTTCTTTAACTTTTTTAACTGATTTGGGATGGTTAGCATATGAGTTAAGGGACTATAGCAAATTCATGGCTTTGAGTTTAATGTTAGGGTTTTTTTTTTCTATATTTTATTTAGAAGTAGCTGAGAGGAGTTAACAGACAACAGTCCAAGTTACCTTACATGGATAGTTGGTTTTCAAAACATCAGAAGTCCATAGAATTGACATTACAAATATTTCTATATTAATGTTCATTTTGATTAGAGACCTGTCTGCTCCTGACAGCTTCCTGTTGTGGATTCTAAGAAGAAATTGAACGTACTTGGAGATACTCCAGTTGTGCAATGACAGCCACTAGGCAAGAATTGCCTCTTTCCATCTACAGACAAATCACTGTCCAGAAAAGGACACACTTGCAGAATAGTCGACTGATTATATCTGCCTAGACAGAGTAATCAGCCCTTAATAATCCTGTATCACTAAGGTCTGTCAGATGATTCTGGGCCAGAAGGCTGAAGATCTGATCCTCCAATGTTCAGTAGTATAGGGGCTTTCCAGGTGTTCAGCGGTCTCTATAAATTGGCTAAGTTTTAGAACCTATGCTTAGTGCTTCCCATAATTTCAGTTAACTCAGTCATTCTGGATTTCTGACGGGTTGAAGACCTATAGTCTCATAGCCAATCCTGACTATTTACTTTGAGAGAAAAGATCTGAGAGGATGGTTTTTAGCTGACATTCATTCTAAAGCCAAGAAAAAAGCCAGGTTCAAAACTAAGTGTTTTAGTTAGGAGAGATGACAGAGGTTGTGGTTAGTCAACAAAATGATGGACTGGATATTGGGACTGTTTTGCACCTCACCGATACAATTAGGAATAATTGTGCTCTAATTGTATTTTGAGAGAAAAGTTTATTTTAACAGGAAGGGTGATATGTGGGAGGAGCTAAGGGGGACGAGGTACCGAGAGGAAGAGATGGAGTAAGGAGAGGAGAAGATGAAGGAGAGGAGAAGCTAGGTGATGAGAGAGAGAAAGAGAGAGAAAGTGGGGGCATGGAGGCAGGTGTTCATGTGTGTCCACCAGTCAAAGATAGTTGATATATCTAGGTTGGGTATTGGGTTACACTTCTGATTGAGCAATACCAAACTTATAAAGCCTTTGATTAACATTTAACAAATTATATAAAAGCAAAAAGGAAAAGGGGGCATGGGATAGGGGTTTTCTAGGGAGAAAATATGGGTAAAGGGGATGTCATCTGTAATGTAAATAAAATATAAAATAAAAATTAAAAAAACTAAAAAAAAAAAAGAATTACAGGAATACACAAGAAAACATGTGAAAAAATTCCAGAAACCATTTAGGATCTAAAAATTGGAGTAGAAACAGTAAAGAAATCACAAAGGAAGACCACCCTGGAGATAGAAAACCTAGAAAAGAGATCAGGAGTCACAGATGCAAGCATCACCAACAGAATAAAAGATATAGAAGAGAGAATCTCAGGTGCAGAAGGTACTATAAAAAACATTGACAAAACAGTCAAAGTAAAAGCAAAATTCAACCCTGTGAAATCGTTACACAAGTGACTTTTTTATGGCTTTTCAATTCTCAGTGTGTGGGCTTCTTAACTGACTTCTCTATGACTGCCTCACCAGTATAAGCAGTTAATCTCTGTTCTTTAGAATTTCTTAAGTCTGGATGTATAAATGTCTCCAATACATTTTTTTTGAAAATAAATTTAAACCCCTTGTTTCCTTTTTTAAAAATTACATCCATAAGCAACACCCAACTTTAAATATTAGTTGAGCTAATGGTAGTTTTTGTCCACTGTGACAAAACACCCAAGATACTGAACTCACATGGTAAAAAGATTCATGTTTGCAATGTCAATCTACTGCAGTTTATCTATTATTTTTGTTGTTACCATAACAAAATCAAGTGGCAAATGCAACTTAAGGAAGAAATGTTTGTTTTAGCTCACAGTTCAAAGGTATATTGCACTATTGGAAAGAAGTCATGATTGCTAAATACTGAGGCCCCGAATCACATTAATCCATGGTCAGGAAGTGGAGACAAAAGTTGGTCCTCAGCTTTTAAAAAGCTTTTTATGCAATTTAAGACCTCAGCATATGCAATGGTTGACAGATCCCAATTGATTCAATAGATTTTCTCACAATCATGCCCAGAGGTGAGTTTAGACACTGTCACATTGATTATACTATGACAATGTTTGGATTCTTTAATCTTCTTATTTTATCTTCCTTTTCTGCTTTTACTTTGATCTCTGCATTTATTTTTCTGCCCATGTCCCTTTGGAAAGTTAATTTCACTACACATAGTTGAAATCTGCTCTCCAGAGTGGGCATGTTCCCAGTTTCTCAACTTATAAATGAATCAGTTCTCCTTGTTAGTCCTCACCTTTCAGTCACCTGGTTTCTGGACCTATTCCATCTGGAATCCATCAGCCAGCAGCCTGTATAATTTAATGCTGTTCGATGTATTCCTCATCTGTTATTCATGAGCTCACCCTTTGTCTGCATTTCTTTATTATGTTTATGGTGTATGAACATTGATTTGTAAAATTCACGTTGGATCTCTTTCCTCTGTGCTTGTTCATCAAGTATGCTGCCTGCCACCACCCACTATACCCTGGTGTTTATTCCAAGCAGCATCTTACAGAAAATAAAAGTAAGCTTGATTCTTGTACAGGAAAGATTATTTATATGTGCATTGAGAGCACTGCAGCTACATGTAAGTAACAATAGAAATGTAAAAATGTCAGGATTTCCTTTTATACTCAAAATAAGATGAATATGTATTATATATAAGGTCTATAAGTTAACCACAGGAATATCTGTATATATATATATATGGATGATATATGTATAGATATATACATATATAATGGATGATAGTTGAAGGTGGTCCTTGTTCTGCATATGTATACATACTTGCATATATATATCTATATGTGTGTGTATATATAATGTATGTACATATATATACATATACTTGCATATATATGTATATATATGTATATATGTATATATATGTATATATGTATATATGCATATATACATATGTATATATATACATGCAAGTATGTATACATATGTAGAACAAGGACCACCTTCAACTATCATCCATTATATATGTCTACTGCATTTTAAATGGTGTCTGACTCTCCTACTTTGGCTGACTAGCACATCTCAGAGATCCACCTCTGTCCATCAACCCAGCACTAGAATTAAAAGTTTGTCACCCTGAGTAGCTGGTTTTGTTTTGTTCCGTTTGTTCACTAGTTTGCTTATTATATAAACAGTTTGGGTAGATTGCACGCTGTCCCTTATGCTTTCAAGACAAGCACTTTACCCAGTAAGAATCTCCCAATCCCCAAAAAGTTCTTTTTTTCATCTAAAGTGAATCTTACTTTTAGTCTGATCTTGCTCTTTTACTGAACTTACTAAAGATTATGTGCCTTAATCTAATTAATTATAGTTATGAATCAGTGAAATCATATATTATTATGTAACTTTAAATATGTAGTGATGTAAGTACACTACAAATAAATTGATTAAAAAAATATGTAAAAGAAACTACAGATACCAAAATTGTGGACTCGGTTGTTGAGGAGGCCATATTTCATGACTTATTATTCTCCATGAGTTTCCTTCATTGGAATTATATTTATAAGTAAAGGGAAGGAGAAGAAACACTTCTCAAAGAGATATGTGCTAGTTGCTTCTCTGTTATTGTAATAATATTTATGACCAAATTCTACTCTCAATGGTGTTTATTTTAATTTATGTTTCCTGGGTGATAGAGGGAAGATGGTGGGGAAGGTATGGAGGTACAAAGGAACAAGAAACTGGTTGATCACATTTTTTTTTATCTAAAGGAACAATAAGTGAGTAAAAGCTATAAAACCTCGAACAACCCATAATAACACACTTTCTTTAACAAGGCTCCACCTATAAAGATTTCATAACCTTTCCTAAGTGTAGAGCCAATGTTCAGATACATGAGCCTGTGGGGCAATGTAGTTTAAGGTAGCAGAAATGCCTGCTAATGGGATCCTAATAGATCAGGTATCAAAAGGTTCTTTTTGGTAAAATGAACAAAAATAGTAATAGCAATAATACAAGGATTAAAAGACATTCTTCATTGTTGGGAGCCGACTTTAGTAGAAAGCGGCTAGATCAACTTTGCAGCCATCTGGAACCATATACCCTGATGAAAGACTTGGTTGGCAAAAGCCTATAACAGCTGAAGCACACTCTGATAAATATATTGTTTATCCCACATAGCTTGTTTTGCTGTTTAGTGACCTCAGCTGTATGGTGCACGTGGTAAAGGGTTTTCACCTGTGTTCTCCTGCTTGTGTATATAAATACCTCAGAATTCCCTTCAATAAGAGAGACTTGAGAAAATAGAAGAGACTGAATCACACCCTGTCTTGTCTCCATTCTTCGAGTCTCTTGCCCCAAGAGCCACACTCTCTCTTGACCAGAGCACTTAGCCCCAAAAGTGTTGAGGCAAAAGTGTTAAGGCAGAATGTGGGCCTCAACACTTCATCTGTAAACTGTTAAAGTACCATTCAATTTACTAAATGCATTTGTGACATTTTCGGTGCTCTTAGGACCGATTCTCTGTGTAACAGCTTTTTTATGAGCACAATGTACTTATTATTTTATGTCAATTTTCACGTGGGTGGTTACTTTTTATTTTCTTAAAAATTTCTATTTATTCTATAATCAGTACTTATGGCTTACATCATTCATTTATAACCTTGGGCCCTGCCAACCTCCTGTTTCTAGCCTTGTGACAGTGAGCTCTGCCACATCCATTTTCTTTTTAGTATTAGTGAACACTCTGCTTTTTGCAAACACTTCTTCAGATCCACAATGGTCTCAGCACCTTTGTCAGAGAGTGAAGCTGGCTCAAATTAATTTCATTTTACAACTAAAGAAATTGAGGTACTGACATAGTTACTCTTCTATTGTGATAAGATACCATGACAAAGAGATATAAACAGGAAGAAAGATTTCATATGAAACTTTCCGTTTCAGATAATTTAATTCTTATTTCTTCCACGGGAGAATATATGGCAGTATTCAAGAATATATGACACTGAAGCCATAGCTGAGAGTTCACATCTTGAGACAGAAACAAAAAGCAGAGAAAGGTCAATGGTAATGGCACACACTTTGAAATCTCAAGGTCTGCCTCCAGTCACTCATATCTTCCAATTCCTTCCAAACCACTACAACAACTACACTACTACTACACTACCATGAGACAAAATTATTCAGATACTGAAGCTTATGAACTAATGATAGTATGACCAAGAAGTTAATGCAAGCGATACAGTCATGAGAAGTGTCTAAGCGCAAATTTCCAATCTATGTTATATTTTTACATGCTTCTGTCCTATAGTACTTTTCTGAGTTAATATATTCAAGCCAGAAGTCAACAATTGAAGAAATCCTTGCAACTGATCAGATATAATAGGCTTTCTCCTCCTCAAGCTTATACAAGTAGTAAACCCTGCTGAGACACTCTAATGTGTTGCACTGTATAGAACTTTCTCAGACCAAAGCACCTGCATAGAAAAGGCTCAGATCCCCTAGTCTACCTCAAAGAGACACTGTTTGATATACTCTGTGCAGCCTAGAAGTCTCCGAGTAGCCATTCATATTCCATCTTTCATGAGCTGTCAACCAGGCTGGTGTCGGCTTTGGTGATGCAGTTGTCTTTGAGTCATTTTTGCTCTTACAAGTAGCTCAAATAACACAAATCAGTTTGTCATGTTGGCCTTTGGTGGTATCCTTGATTTCATTCCTGAGGTGAGTAGACAATTATCAGTATCTTTCCATAAATAAAATTATTCCACATCTGAAAATGCTTCTGTATTCCTCATTCAATTTCTCCCCCAGGACTTATCCACCTGAGTCCTTTTCCACTTTCTCCTACAATCTCTTCTGAACATGTAAATCAATTGGTTAAATTGGCTTCTCTGGTGCTATATTTTTTCCTTTCAATTCAGCACTTGTAGAAAGCAAACTAGACAGATTTATAGCTACAATTTTATAACTGTCTAAGAAAAATTAAATGTAGCATCAAGTATGTCTTTTGGTAAGAGGCTTCACGTGTGAATCTCTGGTGCCAAAATTGTCTACCTTTTTCCCCCTCTCCAATAAGTTAGAATACTGGAGATAGAAAATCCATCAAAGTGAAGAAACAATTTTCCCCAATAAACAAAACTTTAGAGGCTGTGGAGATGCCTCAGTGTCTTAGGCTGCTTAGTTGTGCAAATATGAATGTCAAATTTCAATCTCCAGGATTAACATAAAACTCTGAACATGATTGCAGATGGCTCTTACCTCTGGACTATGGAACATGGACACAAGAGAACTAGGCTTTCTCACTTCCAATCTCATTGAAACAACAAGCTGCAGATTCAGTGAGGGACCCTGTCACAAGGGAGTAAGGTAGAGAGTGACAAAGCAGTACTGCTGACATTCCCCATTTGTCTGCACACATGCATGGATGCACATCCTCTGCACATATTCCAACCACAGTCCAGTGTGCATGCAAGTGACATAAGATATCAATATATAAGGGAATGAAATTGAAAATAAAGGTCATTCCTCAGGCTTATAAGTATTTCAAGTACTCTGACTGAGGACCAGGTTAAATAAAATTGTCCTATTGCAAACATTGAAACTTACTGTTTTCTCTATCACTGTTTGTAATACAGGTACAACTAACTATAATAAGCCTGATTTGGGTAGGGAGGTTGTTAACATTTCCCTGCCTCTTGGATCACACCACTGTCTCATTGTTGCTGGAAAATCCACCAGTGCTGCATCCAGGATGATTGGCCCAGGTGGCATGTGTCTCCTTTGTCAGGTGATAAGCTCTAGTTTGCATGTTGCTGATAGAGAAACAGAGGTCAGTATTTATTTTTCTTGCAACATATTTGCTATGAGGTGGACTTGAGCTACCACCTTACCTCTTTTTATGTCCTTGGGCACTTCTCATCTTATATATGGAAGAAATGTCTCTCACTGTCCAGGAATGTACTACATATGCTGTGCTGGCTGTCCAGTGAGCCCCAGGGATCTATAGGACTGTCTATCAGTGCTGGAATTATATATGTGCTATGCCTGACTCAAGATGTTGCCATTAGTTTTATGCATATAACTCATACTAACAAGGTAAAGATTTCACAAACAGAGCCATATTTTTTAAACACAGGATTCCCTTCACACACACACACACACACACACACACACACACATATACATGCACATATATGAGTGCTTATCTATGCCTAATGACACACATAAACATATATAAATATGTGACTCAATATATTTATATCATGTTATATTTTATAATATGTATACATATATACACATACACACACACACATATATGTGTGTGTGTGTGTGTGTGTGTACTTAAGTGTAAAAAATGTGGTTCCTCGAAGCTGAGATCATGTTAAGGTGATGTTAATTCATTCATAGTGATGGAGCCTCCTCATTTTAGTATGTTTATCTGGTTCTTGTTTCTATGTCTTTGTCTCTGTTGCATTGTATATATCCTTTTCTCTTTCTTTTTTAAAATTTTTTATGTATATGTGTGTTTGTGTACCTGTGTTTTGCAAATTTAGAGAGGCCAGAAGACAGCTTGCAAGAATACAGTCTGTTTGTTTGTTTGTTTGTTTGTTTGTTTTTCTCACCCTATGCATTCTCTGAATGCAAGGTCATCCATCTTGGTGACAAGCACTTTTGTCAGTAAAGTCATTTGTTCAGTCAGCACTCCTGCTCTAATTTTATAGTCACACTTGTACAACCATAATACTGCCATTGTCTGGGTCAAAACAGCAGCCCATGAAACTGGGAGTACTATATAAATTACAAATCACAGCTCTTGAACAGTAATTAATTATATTTTCAACTCTCCTCCAAATGCATACAATGTAATCCATAAGTACCCTATGCACCCATAATTAAATCAATAATTTAGAATAAAATAGGAAGAAAGGATGAAGAATTTTTTCTGGCTCACAGTGAAAGGAGATTATCATTCACAGAGGGAAACATATGGAACTATGTGTGTGGGGAGCTGACAGAAGGCAACTCTCATCCTTGCAGCCATCTTGAACCATATACCCTGACAAGAGACTTGTTTACAACAGCCTACAACAGCAGAGCATACTCTGATAACATCTTGTTTTAGATACCCAGGATCTTCACTTGGGTGTGTGAGACTTAAAGGTGTGATTTAGAGATAAGACCTAAGTGCATGACTTAAAGGCATGGCTTAGAAATGAGGCATATAAAAGGAGAGAGGCAGACAGAATAAATTAGTAGGCACTTGAGACTTGAGACAGGCAACTATTATTAGACATTCAAGACTTGGAAAGAGAATTAGACATTAGACACTTGAGATTAGACACTTGAGACTTAGAAAGAGAACTAGGGATTAGACACTTGTACTTGAAAGAGTAACTGAAACTTGGAAGAAGTACTTTGAAGTGGGAAAGAGACTAGCAATTTAGAACTAGGATTTGGACTTGAGACTTGGTGTTGAAACCCGGGTCCTGAGACTTGGTTCTAGGAACTAGGGACTTGGAAAGAGAGAAGAGAGACTGAAGAATAAATAAGATTGAATCACACTCTGTCTGGTCTCTATTCTTCACGTCCATCCTCACTCTCTCTCTTGCTGAACCCCGACCCGAGGACTGGAGCAGCTTGGGGCAGTGTGGGCTCTAACAGTTTAGCCCCAAGGCTTTTGGCAGTGTGGGTTCCAATATTGATAGAGTGGTCTGCAACATATGTGTGAAATGGATAATGTTAGAAGACAAAGGAATACAAGTTTCTTTCAATCTTTTTAGTCAGAAAATATAGTGAACAGGAATTAGAAATATATATCCTCTAGGCTGCACCCTACTAAAGGTACTGCAGTATGGCCAAGTATTACAACTAACTCAGTAGGTGAGTACCAAATATTTCAAGTCATGGGCCTGTGATAGATGATTCACATTCAAACTACAACAGTCTATCATAGAGGCTAAAAGTATATGATAAAGGAATGGCCTGACTTGGAATCTGGTAAGAGTTCAGTGTCAGTGCCAAGAACCCTACATCTCATGAATAGACAGATGCTAGGCCCTCACATAACCTAAATAATAAAAAGATACAAGAAATTAGGTTGCTAATTTCAGCTTCCATTATCGATATTATTCCTCTCCAGAGAGTTTCACCATAATAACTAAATCCTCTTTTAAAAATTTTATATTGTGTTACCTTCTTATTGGCCATTAAAATATAATACATGAGATCAGCAAAATGCTAAATGAGTCACTATACTTATTGACCTGAGATCAATCCACAGGATCTAGATGACAGGAGAGAACCAACTCTTCTGTTTTACACTGATCTACATACATTCCTAGGGCATGCTACTGCACACAGATGAGTGGAAGACCACATACACACACAGACATACACACACACACACACACACTCCAAAAAGTAAGTATAGACATAATGTAGATTTTGTGTTAAGAAGTAACAATGTGTGAATTTGAGATACATTAGAGAATAATACTAACATTCTACAATATTATTCTACATACTGCTAAAATGTAAAGTTTTTCTCTTTTTTTTTTTTTTTTTTTTTTTTTTTTGAGTTTTTCGAGACAGGGTTTTTCTGTGTAGCCTTGGCTGTCCTGGACTCACTTTGTAGACCAGGCTGGCCTCGAACTCAGAGTTTTTCTCTTTTAAATAAGTAAAAGTTTCTCTTTAAGTGGAACTCCATGTGTCTCTGTCTGCCAGTCAAAAAAAAGCTAAAATCTAGCAGGTGATCTTCCTAAGATGGTTCTGCTATGGACTTTAAAAGTTATTCACTGATTCCTTCTTTAGGCACAGCCAAGATGATTTTATTTTAGGAAAGATTCTTGCTTTAAATTTGCATTTCCGGTTATTATTGTATATATATATATGTGTGTGTGTGTGTGTGTGTGTGTGTATACATATATACATATATACACATATATATATATATATATATATATATATATATGTGTGTGTGTGTGTGTGTGTGTGTGTGTGTGTGTGTGTGTGTGTGTGTATTGTCGGGCTGTGGAAAGGTATCTTGGTTCTTGGGTTGTGGGTATTCTGCCATGCCCCCAGAACCCAGGCTCCTGATACAAGGTCTGATCTCCATTCATCTGCATCCTTCAGTCAAGTAGGGCACAGGTAAAGGGCATGATTAACAGGCCTCAGGCCCTAGAGAGGTTTACGTACTAATGAGGTACCTGAAGGCCAGAGTACATCCAGATCCATCCACCATCTGTCATGCCAATAAATCCATTTTGGAAACCCAAGGACTTTCTCATGTTTGGGGCCGTGCTGTGAGGAACTGTGGAGCCACAACAGCCATGCCTAACTCTCCTCTGGAAGAACCCAGAGCATTCACAGGCAACTACACACAGCCTGGCATGAGGAACCCTGTGTTCCCCAGCAGCATTACATATATATAGATATATATATATATATATATATATATATATATATATATATATAATAATTACTATGTATTAGCCTATCCTTTGAGCAGATCTCTGAACAACCATGAAGGTGTACTGTCTTGTATTGATGTTATATAGATAAGTACATGACTTCTTAATTCTAAATGATGATCTAATAAGAATCTTTAAAATTAAATTAGTAATTATTAAGCTATTTTATAATAAGACTGCTATTAAGTCCTCTCTGATAATCAAAACTTCAGTGAGAACTCTGGCAGTCTTCCAGTGTTATAAGATAATTGCTTCTGAGATATTAAGCAGGCATCTACAACTTAGAGCATATTCCAAGAGGCTGTAAAACAATTACAAAGGTCATAAAAGGTGAACTAACGGTTTACTATAGGTACAAAGACAGAAGATAAAACATTGATTGGGTTTATCTATAAGAAACTTCACTAATACCTTTTTCACAAAAATTATGGTTTTTAACTTTCAGTGAATTTGTAGTGTAAGGCCCCCACGAATGGAAGACCTCACCCAAGTCTTGGGAATTCGAGGCCACCCATTAACTCTAAGACACCAAACTTGATGTAATCAGCAAGAGGCATATTTTAATCAGTATACTGAGGTCAAGACCTGTAGCCCACGCAGGGGCACTGGGCTCTGACCCTGGGGCATTGGAGAAATAGAGAATTTAAAGCCCAAAACTACAACTCAGGGGGTGTGGACCACAACCCAGGGGGAGTAAGGGAGGGCTATTGGAGAGCACCTGTGGAAAGTCCCAGCCCATTACTCAGTTTGTGACAGGGCACAAGGAACAGGCTATTCTCTAAGAGCCTATATGTAATCAGCCAAGTTCCTGGTATCCAGGATGTACGGGCATGCTGAGAACTCCCAACTCAAACTCTCCTGGTATCCAGGGTGCACAGGCACGCTAACTTGAACTCTCAGCTCAAACCTTATTCAATCTATCTTATGGTCAGTTTTTAGTTCCTGGTACCCATAGCACTTGGTCACACTGACCTAAACTCCCAGCTCTGAACTCTTATCTTACTTATTTTGTTAAAAGATTTTTAACTCTTTCATTAGAGCTATTGATAGATGATTAATGTTTAACAAGATAATTATTCTTAACAGATATGCATGTACACTTTCTTTGTTGTAAATTTCTTATTCAACTTATGATTTGAATTTATATGTAAATTTATGCTGAACATTTTACCATTTGATCTTGTATTAAGTGCTGAGGACAAAGATAGAAAACTGAACTGAAGATAAACTTTTTAGAGGGAACTTTCATAGAGAATTTTCATAGAAAACTCTTTAGAGAAAACTTAAAAATAAAGATTAAATCACTTTACAAAGTGTTTCTCTTTTCTTTCTTTGTCTTCAATTAGCAGGCTGGAAGTTAGAGCTATATAATTCCTGAGGAGATAGACAAATGGCTATTTAATCCCCTGCTGTTTTACAATGAGGTGCTAAACCCTATAGAATACAGTTGCTAACCTCAGGGGAACTCAGTCAAGCAGGTCAGCTACCACAGCAAAGTGACCTGAGGTAGACTTAAGACAACCTTAAATATCTCCCCAAACCAACCCTTGACCCCCAACAAAGCTCTTTCCTCTCCACTTCCTCAAGAGAGTACCAAGAAGAACCACTGGGCTGGCTCCCAACATCTGTCCATCTGTCAATCATAATTCCAAATTTAGTTATACACTTCTAGAAAGAAAGAATAATTTTCCATCATTGTATTCTTCAGAGTTCTGAGGACTTGGCCCTGTAATAATTTGTATTCAACATTTTTCCCACTTCCTTGGCTGAGTTTCTCTGGGGGGGGGGGGCTCATTTCAAATTAGTGCACCTTCAGGTTGACCTCATTTTCCTGATGTTTCCTTATCCTGCTTAGTCTCATTGTTTCTATTCACCAGGCCTCAGTTTTGTACCTTTCTTTTCTGATTGTATTCCATCTTGTGACATAAAGGTCATTTTCTCTTAAGTTCAGATCTCTGTCTCAGGCTTCTCTTACAGAGAATTTTTTCTGTAATTGAATAATTGAATTTCCTAACAAATATTTCAAACTTGATATACTAACAACTGATTTTTTTTTCACACATAACCTTATACAGCCCAAGCTGGCCTTGAAGATACTTCATAAAGAAAATACTGGACTTATACTTCTGATCCACATGCATCCATTCTCCTGTGTGTTGAGAAAAAGGGATGTGTCACTATGTTTTGTTTTTATATGGTGCTGGGATTGAATTGTAACTTTGTACACATTAGCCAAGCATCTTACCATCTGAACTACTTTTCCTGCTTCTTAACTAATTCATTTCCTTCCTCCTAATCCTGCTCTTTGTGTGTGTGTGTGTGTTTGCTTGTGTGATGTTTTTCTATGTTTGAGTGTACATTTCTCTAAAAGTGTATGCAAAGACCTGAAGTTAATTATCAGCTCCCAGGGATCTGATACTATCATCTTGCTACCAAAGGCTTTATAGATATACCTACCTACCTACCTACCTACCTATCTATCTATCTATCTATCTATTCATCCATCTATCTATTTATCTATCTACCTACCTATCTACCTACCTACCTATCTAGTTACCTCCCTACCTGCCTGCCTATCTATCTATCTATCTATCTATCTATCTATCTATCTATCTATCTATCTATCCTGACCAGCAGGGCATTAAATAGGGGTCTGTGGAGGTCACCTGAAAGGGAAAGTGGGGGAAAACAGGCCAAAGCAAAGAACCATGGCTTGTCTATAGGCTTATCAAGCTGTTATTTTTACTTTTTCACACAGGGGTTATAAAGACAAAAAGGCAGGATGTGGGGAATGGGATGATGCAGGAGCATAGGTGTTCAGGGGAAGTACAGATATCGTCCAGAACAAAGTATCAGCTGGGTGAAGGTTCAGGGGACAGATCACTATGACTCTGCCTATGATTCACTTGTCATTATCTAAGTTGGTACTATCCACCAAGGTTACCTATCTACAAGGTCTATGGCTATTCAGCCTGGCAATTTTCCACCAAACTGCTTGTTTAACAATAGCTTCCAGCCATTTCTTTCAGTGTTTTTCCACAGAGACCCAAGACTTTGTGTTAGCAGTCATATATGTCAGGCCTATTGCTGTTTTTAGGCCTATGGCTGATTCTAGGCCTTCAGGGTATAAGCAGAGCTGCCCCTGACATCTATCTATCTATCTACCTATCGGTCTATCTATTTTCATAAGGCATTTCTTGATTATCTACCTCAAACTGAGATCAGTTTGCTAAATAGCCCTGCATCATTCCTTCCATTTCACTTTTTACTATCTTTCTTTTGTATATTATGGGTCACTTTCTGACATCCGCTTCAGCTTCCAATTTATTGTTTCATCTTTTGCTACTTGTTGATTTTACCAAGCTCTCTACAAAGAAGAGTCATTCATAATATGATCACTTATCAACACAAAGAATCACAGACCATGACCAATTTATAGTATACATTCAGAATACAGTTTTGAATGATTATTATTAGTGTGCAATCATTGAGAAAAAACAAATAGGTTCATTGTGGCATCCCCATGCAAATATGTGTTGTATGTTAGTAATAACCATCTGTAAAGGTCAATCTTGATCAGCAATTTTATCAGGACAACTAATAAACAAATTTGTAAGCAAATTTCAAGGAAGAACTAACCAAGACAGATCTTTTGCCAAAGTAGGAAGTATCTTCTCTAAGCAGCCAATATACAAAATGGTCTGAGGGAAATATCCTTTCTTTTCCTACATTTGTCATTGCTTGTGAGTACATCCACTCTGCTGTTGCCATTGCTACTGACCCTCTTTTCATATATTTGAAGTCATCTTCTTAGTCTTTTAAAGATTGACTGAATATCATCAGCTCTCTGAGAATCATTCAGTCCCTTGGGCATCAGTTTGCAATTTCTGAAGTATCAAGTTTAATGGACATTGTAGTTATTGGGTTCTCAGCCTCTCCATCTTGTACAGAACTGTTGTTAAACTATGCAAAGTATATCATGTATGCCAATCTAAAAAAACCTCTTTAAATTATGTATTCATTATATTCCTTTGATTGGTCTAGAAAACCATGAGAGATGCAGCATCACCTTTCTTGTATTCTGTCTCCTTTTCCTCTGTTCTACTTACCCTTGTTCTACAGTGCTATTCTAGTCTCTAATAGTGCTATTTTCAGATATTCTGTTTCTTTTTTGTATGTCTTAGTTTATATATGTGAGTAAACTGTTCTACTTGTCTTTCTTTGCCTTTATTACATTCATTAATATGATTTAACACCCAGTCACATTTGCTTTCCAACAGCTGATAAGACTTTATTTCTATGGTTGTATTTTGCTCCTTTGCACATAAATGAATAAAAAGATAGATAATTATAGATTTACATATAACTGTAAAACCAAGTTTTTTAATAAATTCTTTTATCTGTTGATGGACACATATGCTGTTGTGAATGCTGACATAACAAACATGGAGGTACAAGGTTTATTTTTTTTGTATTGACTTTAGTTTTCTTTTTTCAGCTATATAAATGAGAATGGAATAGTTAAAGTCCATTTTAATGGGAATTTTTCATGAGTTAAACAGAATTTTTTTTAAAAAATTGAATAGAAAAATTATAAGAACTTTTGGTTCATCATCACATTTATTTAGTATATTCCTGCTATCACCTAAAGAACAAATGATGAAACCATGCTTCTTTTCTTTCACTAAGCCCTTCTCCAGACTTATTAAATGCAGATAAGCTAGAATTTTTATTCATTTGAAAAGTGTTTTACAAATAAGAAATCTATAGCTGAAGTACTATGTATACAAAAAGATGTTAGCAGGGACTCAAAGAAAAAAATATTCATTCATATCAAAATGGCTGACTAATGAGCAAGTCAGAGAAAAGGCAGGATGTCAGAACCATGAGTCTGTAGAAGAGAGAGTAGGAATTTCAAGAAAAAGAATGTGATTGAAATTTGGACCTTTCAAAATACCCAATATATAAATGAATACAGGTAGGTTGGAGATTGTAAGCTAAATATGAAAAACAAAACAAAACCAAAAAGGTAAAGTAGGAAACAGAACAGAGAGATAGCTCAGCTCTTAAGAGTGCTTATTGTTTTGTACCTCAATTCTTGGTGCCCATATCTAGCAAGTCACAACCATCGGTAAATCTAGTTACAAGTGCTCTAATGCCCTCTTCTGACTGCGTCAGATATCATGATTCATGTGGTGCACATTGAATCATGCAGGCAAGAGGACACACATACACACACAAAGACACATACAACAGAGCTGATGCATTAGACTCTATATTATTCTAAGATTATTATAGAAGCATTTGAGGAAATTTGTTTGTAGAACTTTAGGTGATAGCAGGTGATATCTGCTTAAGCAACTGTGAGTGTTTGGGAAGATTACTCAGTTGAAAAATGCTATCAGAGAACATTTAGGCATCTGGAGTCAATACTTAAAACACACATAAAAGCTAGGTAGTATGGTATACATCTATAATCCTACAAGTGTGGAAATGTAAATAACAGGATCACCTGGCTTTCCTGTTCAGCCCACATAAGCAGTTGATTAGCTCCAGTTTCAGTGAGAGACACTGTCTCCAAGAAGCAAGATGGAGGCTGAGGATCATGATACATGACAAATAAGTGTATGTCAACCTTCACTTACATGTCCACACAGAAACATCTCTCTCTCTCTCTCTCTCTCTCTCTCTCTCTCTCTCTCTCTCTCTGTCTGTCTTTCTCTCTCTAAAAAATGCTTTGGGATTTGGGATTTGAGCTCACATACCCAAATTTATAAAGTCACATGACACCCACAAACTGCATTCATTTGTCACCCACAAACTGCATTTATATGTCTGGAACTCATATGTCTGTATTTAGATCTGGGTATTGACCATGCGTATGCAACCTTAATATAATGCCTTTAATTAAGGGAGTACCACGACTCATGAGAAGTAATTTGGTAGGACTATTTCAAAATTGCAGAACCATTTCTGAGGTAATTGATTTTTTTAAAGGATACATAGAATTAGACCAAGAAAAATAGTAACATTAAATATAAGAAGAAATACATTTAAATTAAAGAGAGTACCAAGATTTTCAGACCATTCATTAACATTAGATTCTTTGGCAGAAAACCCAGAAGACATTTGTAAACAGAACTCCACAGAGGAGGACACCAAATAAGATTTTTAGAAGAAAAATACTTAAGCCATTTTTAGGAAACAAGGCTGCTGCAAAGGTGGCCACCAATACAAAAAGAGGATCAGCCCTGGAGTATAAGAAGGCAACCATGTATACCTTCCAACAGGAAGGAACTAATAAAAACATATATTATGTTGCTCCTAAGAATTAAAATAAGTAAATAAGTTTTAAAAATGTAAGATGAATAATTGACACAACCAGTGACATTAATATGTATACAGGAATAGCAGACACTTTACTAAGAAAGAAAAAAAAATATATAAAGAGTGACAGAAGCATCCTTGAGACCGTTACATATTTTAGAAATAATAGTATATGACAAAATAATCCCCTTGGATTTTGCATGTTTTACTGCACCAGAGAATATTTTAGGCTTCCCAATGATTTTATTTTTTTTTTTTACTGATTTCCTAAATTCTAAAAGGATTGCCAAATTAAAATGTACCCTAGGAGAATTAAAAATAGAGGATACAAGGCTACCAACAATTAAACCCTCATTAAAGAAACAATACCCAATAAAATGAGGAAATGAGACAATATTTGAAAATAATGAAAACTTACTAAAGGAAGAAGTAATGGAACCAACACAAACCTTCTATTTCTATAATCCAATTTAGCCAGTGACAGTAGACTATAGAAGAACAAATGAATTGTCCCCTGAACTGCCAGGACAATTACCAGTTACAGAATCTTTTTTTTTGTGAGGACAGAGAGTCAGAAAATTGAATAGAAATATGTAGCAGTGGGGGCTGGAGTATGGGGGTAGCCACTAGAAAGTCCCACATTAGGGTAGCAAGTGACACCCAGGACCCAGTGTGGATGAAATTAGTCAAAATACCCAACAAAGGAGACATAAAACCTGCAGAAACTACCTCCAAAACATAGACACAGCCCCAAGTAGAGGGATGCGGCCACCTATGCATATCAAAATTTCTAACCCAGAATTGTTTCTGTCTACATGAAAGGCAGGGACAGAAATATGGAGCAGAAACTGGAGGAAAGGCCACGCAGATACAGCCCCATATAGGAATCCATCCCATCTACAGACACCAAACCCAATACTATTGCTGATGCTAAAAAGTGCTTGCTGACAGGAGCTTGGTATGGCTGTCTCTGAGAGGTTCTTCCAGCACCTGAATAATACAGATGCAGATACTCACAGCCAACCATGGGAGAGACCCCTGGGACCCCAATTGATGGGGTAGGGGAATGACTGAAAGCACTGAAGGGGATTGCGACCCTACAGGAAGAACAATATCAACTAAATTGGACTACCTAGAACTCCCAGGTACTAAACCACCAACTAAAGAGTATACGTGGAGGGATTCATGGCTACAGCTACATATGTAGCAGAGAATGGCCTTATCTGCCATCAATGGGAAGGGATCCCCTTGTTCCTGTGAAGGATTGATGCCTGTAGGGAGATACTAGAGTAGTGAGGTGGGAATGGGTGAGTGGGTAGAGGAGCACCCTCAGAGAGGCAAAAGGGAAGGGTGATGGGTGGGATGTTAATAGAGGGAAAATGGGGAAAGTGAATATTATTTGAAATGTAAACAAATAAAATTATTAATTAAAAAAAGAAAGCAGCAACAAAATGGCTAGTAACTATAGATTTGTCAGACATGTTCTTTGGTATACCATTGCACCCACAAGGCAGAGAATAAATAAAGTTCACTTGGCAAGGAACACAGTACCAATCTTTAAGACTACCTTAAGAATACATAAACAGCCCAATAACTGTATACAAGGTTCTAAGAAAGTCACTGGATTAGGTCACACAAGCACCTAACTTTATTATATATTCCTATGTTGAAGGCCTTTTAATAATTGGACAAGAAAAGAAAAATAACAAAACAAAACCATAATAGGTCAAATCATATGGGTATTGGGAGATCAATACCTGTACAGTTGGATGATCAATAAGAACAAGGCATCAATCTGTGGGTTGTTATTTTGTCCCATTAACAATGTCCTTTACCTTACAAAAGCTTTTTAATTTTAGAAGACTCATTAGTCAATTGTTGATCTTAGAGCATGAGCCATTGGTGTTCAGTTGAGGAAATTTTCACTTGTTCCAATGTGTTGGAGGCTCTATTAGATTCAACATGTCTGGTTTTATGTGAAGGTCCTTGATCCACTTGGGCTTGACCTTTGTACAAGGAGATAAGAATGGATAAATTTGCATTCTGAACTCAAGTTGAACCAGCACCAATTGAAAATACTGTCTTTTTTCCCACTGGATGGTTTTAGCTGTTTTTGTCAAAGATCAAGTGAGCATAGATGTGTGAGTTTATTTCTGGGTCTTCAATTTTATGGAATTGATTTACCTGCCTTTCTCCATACCAATACCATGTGGTTTTTATCACTACTGACTTGTAGTACAGCTTGAGGTCCAGGATTGTGATTCCTGAGCAGTTCTTTTTCTGTTGAGAATAGTTTTCACTATCATAGGGTTTTGTTTTTTAAGTGAATTTGAGAATTGTTCTTTTTAACTCTATAAAAAATTGAGTTGAAAGTTTGATGAGGATTTCATTGATTTGCAGATTGGTTTCAGAAGATGGCCATTTTTACTATATTAATCCTGCCTATCCATGAGTATGGGAGATATTTCAATCTTCTGAGTTCTTCTTTTATTTCTTAATTCAGTGACTTGAAGTTCTTATCATACAGATTTTGTACTTGCTTGGTTGGTGTTACACCAAGATATTTTGTCTTATTTGGGACTATTGGGAAGAGTGTCATTTCCCTAATTTCTTTCTCAGCCCTTTTATTCTTTGAGTAGAGGAAGGCTACTGATTTGTTTGAATTAATTTTATATCCAGCCACTATGATGAAGTTGTTTATCAGCTGTAGGAGTTTTCATGGAATTTGGGGGGTTGTTTATTTATACTATCATACAATCTGCAAATAGTAATATCTTGACTTTCTTCTTCCCAAGTTGTATCCCTTTGATCTCCTTTTGTTGTCTAATTGCTCTTGCTAAAACTTCAAGTACTATATTGAATAGACAGAAGGAGAGTGGGCAGCCTTGTCTTGTCCCTCATTTTAATGGCATTGCTTTGAATTTCTCTCCTTTAGTTTTGTGTTGGGTATTTGTTTGCTGTATATTTCTTTTATTATGTTTATGTATGGAACTTGAATTCCTGATCACTCCAGTACTTTAACATGAAGGGGTGTTATATGTTGTAAAAGGCTCTAATGAGATCTTTACCAACTCTACACCTCATACAGGGCTAATATCCAAAATATACAAAGAACTCAAGAAGGCAGACTCCAGAGAACCAAATAACCATATTAATAATGGGATAAAGAGCTAAACAGAGAATTTGCAACTGTTTGAGAAGCACTTAAAGAAATATTCAACATCCTTAGTCATCAGAAAAATGCAAATCAAAACGACCCTGTGATTCCACCTCACACCAATCAGAATGGCTAAAATCAAAAATGTAGGGGGCAGCAGATGCTGGCGCTTTCTCACAAAATTGTATATAGTTCTACCTGAAGACCCAACTATACTACTACTGGGCACATACGGAAATGATGCTCCAATGTATAACAAGGACACGTGCTTTATTATATTTATAGCAGTCTTATTTATAATAGCCACAAGCTGGAAACAACCCAGATTTCCCTGAGCCAAAGAATAGATACAGAAAATATAGTGCATTTACACAATTGAGTACTACTAGGCTATTAAAAACAATGACTTTTTGAAATTCCCAAGCAAATTGATGGAACTAGAAAATACCATCCTAAGTGAGGTAACCCAGCACAAAACAATGCTATGGTATATACTCATGGATATTAGCTGAAATGCTCACAATGACCATGATACAACCCACAGACCATGTGGAGCTTAGGAGGAATGAAGACCAGGGTGTGGATGCTTCAGTCCTGCATAGATGTGTGTGTGTGGGGGGGGGAACAGGATGATTTTGGGAGGTGGAGGGAGGGGGGCAAACCTGGGTGGGAGAGAGAAATGGGATGGAAAAAAGAGGGGCAGGATCAGGTTCTGGAGGGGAAGGTGGAAAGGTATACAGAGTCAGGAAATCAAATAAAAACATATAGCAGTGGGGAATGAGGAACTGTGGGTAGCTGCTGGAAGGTCCCAGAAGCCAGGAAAGAGAGAGGCTCACAGGAACCAATGGGGATGTCTTTAGTTTCAGGTATGTTATTATATCCAGGGCTTTCTGTAATAGATCTTGTTTTTTATGGTGCCAATTTCCACCAATTCCTGTTGATTTTGTTCTTGTGCTTGTCTTTTGCCATCTGGTATTCTAGGGTGTTGACTGGCATGGTAGTCCCTGTGAGTAGTATGCCTCTGGTTGTTCAGCACAGCTGCAGGCCTCCTGTGTCAGGCAGAGCCATGGGCTGGGGTGTGGGATGTAGATCCTTCATTAAAAATGAAGCTATGAACCAGAAGAAAGATTGTGCTCCAAGAGGCCAGAGCAGAGCCATGACTTCTTGGAATACAGTGGTCTCAGCAGTGGTAGTATTAGGGCATTGGGTCTTGCATGTGGTATCTAGGTTGGAGCAGGCCTCCTGGGATACAGGCAGAGGTGTGGGCTCAGCAGTGGTATCCCAATTCTTAATTGTAGGTGGAAGTATGGTATGGAAGTTTGAAATGTTTCTATAATACAAAGGATACCATCAATAGGACAAAATAGCAGTCTACAGAATAAAAAAATTTCATCAATTTCATATCCAACAAAGTGCTAATATCAAAAATATATACAAAATTCAAGAAACTAGACATCAAAATACCAAATAATTGAGTTAAAAAAACATGGAACAGATATAAACACAAATTTCTCAATAAAGAAATCACAAATGACTGAGGAACACTTAAAGCAATGTTCACTATCCATAGCTGTCAGGGAAATCCAATTCAAAACTACTTTGAGAATCCATCTTACACTTGTCAGAATGGCTAAGATGAAAAACACATGTTACAGGTGGAGCTAGTGAGGATGTGAAGCAAGGAAAAACTGCTCTATTGCTGGTGGAAGTATAAATTGGTTATATGAAAATCAATTTGATGGTTCTTCAGAAACTTGCGAATGAATCTACATCAAGATTCATCTATTCCACTCCTGAGAATATGCCAAAAGCACACTAACACAAGGGCATTTGCTCAACTATTTTCATGCCAGCTTTATTCCTAATATACATAAACTTGAGACAATATAGATATCCCTCAACCTAAAAATGGATAAAGAAGCTTTTGTAAATTTATACAATGGATCATTACTAATCTGCTAGAAAAAAAAATGATACCATGAAATCTGCAGAAAAATGGAAAGAACTAGAAAAATCATCCTAAGCCAGTTAACCAATTAATCATATTCACTTAAAAGTAGATACTACCAGATAAGTAAAAGAAAATCATGATACAATCCACAAACCAAGAGAAGCTGAGATGCCAAATCTTATATGTTCAGACTCCATTTTAGAGAACATGACCTAGATTTGAACTCAGGTAAACTAACAAGCTGGTACCTAGCATTAGTTTCAAGGTTGCCTCCCAAGAAAACCTGAGCCTAGCTCCAGTCTCTAGGCTAATCCCCAATAAGACCAGAGTTTCCAGGTTACACTCTCCAAAAGACCAGTGTCTCCAGGTTATTCAGCCAAGAAGCCTGTACTCCGGACTATAGGCCCACCCATTGCCTAACAACCATGAATGCAGTGGGGAGTAGAAGTTACGTTTAAGATATGACTCCCAGCACCAGAGGCCATAGTAGCTTTCCAATTAGATGATTGCATACATACTCCCTCCTGCTGCTTACTACAAAGTCTTGCTTCAATAGACATTTGGGGATCCCCTACCACCAAAATTATCCTGTTTGATGGTGGTACATTGGGGGTTTGGTGGGGGGTGGGGGCAAGCTAGCTCGAATAGAATAAAGACTCTGCTGTGAGTTGCATCAGATCTTTTCCTGTCTGTTTTCTTGGGGATTGCTAACATTTACCTGGCACAACAAAGCCAAGTAAGAAGGAGTGTTATATGGGGTAATCCACAAGTCTCCCTGGGAAAGGGAAATAGAATAGATTTTGAGGGTGGAGGCAGCTGAGGAAGAGGAGGGGAAGTCGAAGGGTGGAGTTATGGAGGGAGAGAGTACTTGGGGCGAAAACTGGGTTTGAGGGCATTTAGGTGGTGATGTGGAAACCTAGTGGAGTGGAAACTCACTGAATTTACAATCTCTTTCTTTCCTTCTATCCTTCTTTCTTCTTTAATGATTAACAGTGAAAATGGGGGAGAGGAGGGTGTAAAAAGGAGGAACCCACAAAGTAGAAACAAGAAAGTACATATGAGGGCCTGAGTTTAGTGCCCAGCATCTGGTTAGGAATCTAGCTGGTTGAAGTTTCAGCCACACTCCCATATGGCTTTTTGTCAGAGATACTCTTAGCAGCAGAGCATTGATACCAGAAGTTGGGAGGCAGAGATATACAGAACTCTTTGAATTTAAGGGCAAAGTTGATTTACACAAGGTTAAGGACAGCCAGTGATATGCAGTGAGATTGTATCTCAAAAAGATCAAAAGGAAAGATGAGGTGGGAGGAAAGAGGAAGGGAGGAAAGCGGGGAGGAGGAAAAGAGGGACAGAGGAATGAATGAATGAATGAATGAATGAGGGAGGAAAGAAAAAAAAGATGAAGCCAAACTCCCTTTTGGCTCCCACCTAGAAGGAACCAGGGACATTTTCAGCTTCTGACCGAGAGCAGGACAGAACTAGGCTCATGTATTCAGGCTTTACCCTTGGTGTCCTAACTTGTTTCCTCCAGGTCTTTATCAAGAGCACCTATCTCACTTTAATGTGTCTTTGCCTCCTTGCAACCTATGTCTTACTATTTCAAGCAGCATTTTGTTCCCTAGAAAATTCATATGTGAGTCTTGAATCACAATATTAACAATTTATTGTATCAGTATATAATCCTGTCTTGGGAAAAATATCATATCCATGAGAGCCACTTGCATGGACAGCTACTTTACCCACACTGTGTGCATCTTATGACCAGTCTTTTCTTTGTCTACAATAGTTTAATAAAGTCATGTTAAAAGGAAGAACAATAAAAGAAGCCTGTTGTTATGTTAAAAGTGTCTATTATTTTATTGCTTTATCATTTTAAAAATGTCCTAAGATAGTGGTTAGTAACTCAAGGATGCCTAATGAACCTAACATAGTCTCTTATGTGTGTGTGTGAATAATGGTTAGCCAAAGACAGAATTCTGCATTTACTGAGTTACTCAATGGTGGTGAAGCCTATCCCATGGGCTGTCATTTGTCATCTTTAGCACCTATGATAGGCATTACTAATTGATCAGAGAGCTTTCTGTGCTGGGCAAAGGGCAGACTCTTACTGCTTTTCAACATATCATGTATACATGGAACATTCCTCTATTAAAAGTGTTATACAGAGTGAAATCAATCTGACATCCCTGTCTCACCTTGAGATTTTGAAGGTGGAGAATTCAAAGCACTTAGCAGGGACATGTGTCCAGAAGAGGTAGGCCACAGAGAATGGTGGCATGGGGCTCCCTCATGTGGCCACAGTATAAATGATCTCTTCCTTCAACTAAGATCATTTCTGGTTTTGATTATCATACCAATGCAAGGAAAGATGCTAAATTGATGTGACATTTTCCCAGGATTCTTGTCTGTGGTACTCTGCTCTTTGGAAGTTTTATCCTTTGATGGATTTAAAAAATCTCCATGCTTATCTTTTACGTAGACCCCCAACTTTGTTCAGTTTAATAAAATCCCCAAAGGAATTGAGATATTGCCTTTCTCTGTCAATATCTGGTTAATTGGAGAACAGTTAGGGTTCATGGATACATCAGAGTACTGTGTTCCTCACAAATGTCACTGCTAAAGAACAGCTATTTCAGCATCTTCCAGGGATGTTACATGGAAGACACACAGAAATCCTTAGAAAGCTTTCACAAAGACAGATCAAATTACAATGAAAAATGAAGAGATAATAGATGGATAGATTATAGATAAAGAAATAAATATGTGATACATAGATGTTAGATCAACAAATGTTAGATTAATAGATGATAGATAAATAAGTATACAGACAGATGTGAGATTAACAGATGACATCATTGACTTGAGATAGCTGATAGACTGATCAAAACAGCTAACAAGTAGATTATATAGAAAAGGCAGATAAATTCATAGCTGACAGTAACTAGATGATAGATAAATAATGAATGTTATATAGGCAAATATCCACAGTTAGGAGATAGACAACAGATAAATGAATGATGACAGATAAATAGATTATATCTAGATAAGCAGGTGGTATGTCATGTATAGGATATAGGTAGCTAGCAAATAAATAGGGAGATGATTACTAGATAATAAGCAATTGATAGCTAAAGAGATAATAGATTCTAGATATGAAAATAGAAGATAATTAGACAATTAATAATTAACAGGCAACTAGGAAACTGATAGATAACTCAGGCAGAACATGCTGAGTTCCTAAATTATGTAATGGAGGATATATATCTGCTAAACATGAAAATGTACTCAGTAAGCCTCTTAGAGCTTCTCTTACATCCAAGCAGCAATGCATGAGGCTAATTTCTTCTATACAACAGAAGTAGCCTGGTGTTCCATGAGGCTTTGGAGGTACCTCAGATACACATTTGGGCTTTCTCTGCTCTGCTTTGTGCTCTCGGAGATTGGCCATGAAGTTCTAGTCCTAGAATTGTTGCTGCCTGGTTCTGAGTAGTGTTACACAGTAAGACTGGTTAGGACATAAGATAAACAGATAGGACAGGGAAATACATGTCCCCAAAATGTTCCTCTTTGGGTTTGTTCATCCCAAGTACTCTGACATGAATATACCTGTCACCAGCATCACCCTTCTCATTCTCTTTTAGAAAAGAATGAAAAATCTTTTCACTGCTGTTACTACCTATGATCCACTTGAAATATTACAGTTTTCTTCCCTTTACCTACAGCTTTGTAAATAGGCTTTCCCCAAAATTCTAAATCTTTGTGGTTAAAAACTGTATTGTTAATGTCCTTTATTCCTTTTTGTAATCAAACTAACAACTCTCTTCTCTCTCTCTCTCTCTCTCTCTCTCTCTCTCTCTCTCTCTCTCTCTCTGTCAGAGAACAAGTTGTTTGTAATATTTCTCCACTTCCACCATGTAGAATATTGGAATGTAATGAGTCTTCTGTCTTTAAAGTAAGCAAACCATCTTACCTGCCTGCCTTCTGTTCTTTCTGAGATTCCTCAGGAAACAACACAATTAAATTCCATATTTCAGACAACTTTTTCATCTTTCAGATCCTTTTGCCAACTTCAGAACAACAGAAGGAGGGCATTTCTCAGCCGGTACTTCTCTACCACAGATAGTATAGACGTGAAGGCCATGGAAGAGAATATCTTTCCACAGCTTCTGCAAATCCATAGAACAGGGACTGTGCCTGAGAAACAGGAGGTGTCAAGAATGCAACTGGAAGGAAGAATAGTGAGGATGGGGAGGTGGGAAGATAGCTCAGTCAGTAAAGAACTTCGAAGATTAGTCTGAGGATTTGAGTTTGTTCCTTAGAAAGCATTTTAAATTAGATATGGGGTAACACACATGTAAATCATCACCAAGGAGGTATAAATGACTAGATCCTGATCCGTGAGGCTCCTTGACCACCTTAGCATAATGAATTGGGAAGAACCAAACTAGTGAGAAACCCTGTTCCCAAAAAATAAAGTGAATATCTTTTGAGGGACAATACATAGGGTTGATTCTGCCTTTCAAATGAACCTATGCATGCACATTCACACACACACACACACACACACACACACACCCCAAAATTCCTTTTCTACTACCAAAGAGATTCATCTGTGAAAATGTGCTTTGAGGTCTGTTCTTAGAAAGAGAGGATCTGGGGGGAGTTGTTGTCTTCTCCTTCAAGACACAAGAATCCAAACATGCTGTTCTGAGGCTGACAGGAACCCCTCAGAGCCACAGGCATTCTTGGATTTCTCTTGATAGACATGCAAGCTGAGCAGGACCCATCCTGGAGAGAAGCTCTCATTCACTTTTAGGGGACGAGACACATGGGTGTCCTCATGATCCCAAATCTCACGTGCTATATTCTACTTGTTTTGGGAAACCTCATCAAAGGGGACTTAAATCACTTAGGAAAGAAGTCCATCGGGATGCCACTTCTTACTCCTTGGTGCCCCTGTCCTCCTCATTATTATAGATACACATGCTACATCTCTTCATAGTTACTCATCCATTCCCAGGTCATATACACATAACAAATCTACAAATGGCTCAGTTTTCCCCAGCTCTTGTAATCATTTATTCTGCATATATTTAATATGCCTACTAAGTTACCTATTTAATCACCACCAGGCTTGTCTCCATTCATATGTTACATTTTTAAAATATCCATAAAACACATACTTTGCATGGTCTCACAACAAGTTATGTCATTACCACTGAGACAGGGTTATAGGAATAGCCGTACATAACCAGCATGCCTGGGAGGAATGAAGTATCATTAACTCTAAGTATCTGGACTGTCAATACAAATATTACACATTAATGTTAATTGTCTGAGTGACTGAATATGCACTCACTTGGGAAATGGGCCTCAGGTTATGCCTGTGGAGGGTTATCATGATAACAATAATTGATGTTGGAAGATTCATCTTAGTTGTGGGTGTGACAATACTCTCAGCAGGGAATCCTAGATTTTACAAAATGGAAAAGGCTCAGTTATTTTAAGCAAGATGTTTTGTTACAGCAGTGGAGAGAAAAACTGAGACATATACTTCCTCAGAGAATTCTAATTTCTCTTGGATTCTTATTCTGGGAGAAGAAAAATCTGGAGCCTAGAGCCAGCAAAAAGTGGTGGTGGGTAGAGCTGGTTTGCCTCCAAAAAGGGGAAATAGATTTCACACAATGTGGACATTCTCTCAGACTAGTTCACTCCAGGAAAGACTCTAGTCTTTGGTGAATTAATTCTGGGCAGGATGGCACCTTGTCATGGTGCTTAGTTAGTCACACCCCTTCTTCTGTATTTAAACTTAAACCTCACATCAGTTCCACAAATAAGTACTTGGACGCCTCTGAACCTCATTCTTCCCTTCCCTATTGTGACCGCATTGACTTAAAATGTCTTTTATGTCTTCCATGACTAATTAATTGTAGCATTTGAGTCTGGCTTGTTAGGGCTGCTGGTTGCAGGCAAGGACACCTTACATTTAAGAGGTTATCGCCTTTCCCCATTTCCCCCCAGAAACTTCCTATTCCATCCCCCCTCCTCCTACTTCTATGTGGTGTGCCCCCACCCACCAGACCACTCCTGCATCCCTGTCCTCTCATTCCCTTCAACCTTCATGGGACCAAGGGCCTCCTTTCCCACCAATGCTTGACAAGGCCATCTTCCCCTACATATACAGCTGGAGCCATGGGCCTCTCCATGTGTGTTCCAAGGCTGGCTGTTTAGACTCTGATAGCTCTGGTTGGTTGATATTGTTGTTCTCCCCCTGGGTCCTCTAACCCCTTCAGCTCCTTCAGTCTCCTCTCTTCTAACTCCTAAGGAGACTGGGAAAAGAACTCAGTGAATAAAAGCTTTGCCACTATGACTAAAATTTAGATCCCCTCAAATATTTAGTCCTAGCACTGTAGAAGTGGAGACTAGAGGAACCCTGGAGCTTACTGGCAGCTAACATAATCATATCAATGATATCCAGCTCAGTTACTCTGTCTCAAAAAATAAAATGGATAGCTGTAACGGCCACTCTGTTCCTCAGGTCCGGGTCTAGCGAGAGAGAGTGTAGGGCAAGCGACTCGAAGAATGGAGACAAGACAGGGTGTGTGGTCAAGTCTCAAGTCTCTTTTATTGTGTCTCTCTCCTTTATTGTCTCTCTCATTGTCTCCCGTATTTTCTTATATTGAAGGAAAATCTGGGGTATTTATAGGCTTTTGCCAAGTGCCTTGTAGGCAGGTGTGGATATGACGTAAGCCTTACAGGCATGTATGGTGTGGATAGCATGTGGATAGCACAAGAACCGCATGCCTTGCAGGCATGGATACCACATGCGCCTTGCAGCTGGGGGCAGTAAACATCAAAACAAGATATGTGGGATATCAGAGTGTGCTTCAGCTGTTGTAGGCTGTTGAAAACCAAGTCTCACGTCAGGGTATATGGCTTGAGATCGCTGCAAAGCTGATAGCCACTTTCTGCTAAAAGTCGGCTCCGAACAGATAGCGATAATTGGTAATCTCTAAGACTCCATGCAGTCATTTATACACTGAAACCTATGCTCACACATGTGCACGTATACATAAAATACACTGTTTGCAAGAAAATTCAGAGTACACGAGATGCTGTGTGTCCAGTAGGTCAGGGAACCTAGATACGATTATCTTTCAAGAGAATGTATCAATGTCTCTCTTAGATATTATTATTACTATTGTTATTATTATTATCATTATTATTTTTGATACTACTACTATGATGATGACTACTACTAAACAACTCAAGTTTGTTTTCTGTTGCTGTATTTGTGATTGAATATCTTGATTGATGATTGATATTAATAATAGCACTATGTGCAAACACAGCTTAGGTAATGAGTTTATATTGTCTTAGTTTTCTGGAGGAATATAGTTCATCATTGTAGAGAAGTCAAGAAATTACAGCAGGTGCAAGAAGCTGGTCCATCACTTTTTTATCCCTCACACAGGAAACAGAGAGAAAACATAAGGTCAACAGTAGCACTCCTTAAAACCTACCCATAGTGATGAAATTTCTTGAGGAAAGCTCTATCTCTCAAGGTTCTATAACCTACTCCACGCTGAGCCAATAACTGGGGAATAATTGTTCATATATATGAGTATGAGTACTCAGGGAACAGTCCATTCTAGCCACAGTGAACTTTGAGCTTGGTGATAGCAGCTGCTCTCTGATATAAAATCCTGTATGTAATCACTATTTTGAATAGCTTGACTTCAGATTTATGGTTTCAAGAAAACATAATGAATGACAGCTACCTAACAAAAATTATTGCCATGTTTCTATTGAACAGAGAGAAAGGGCATGTCATCTCTTGTCTTCCTTTCTCCTTTCTATCAAAAAAAAATACCTGTACAATATGCTATTTAATACAAAGATTTATTTGGCTTAGCATTACATACTACAGTTCCTCATTTCAGGGAACTCAAGACTGCAGAGACATACAGCAGCTAGTCTCATCTACACAGATAAGAATAAAGAGCGATGGCACAATGAATGGTTGTTAGTGATCAGCTCAATCTCTTCATTCACCCAAGATTCCAGTCCATGAAATGGTCCACACCAGTTTTAGTGTAGCTCTTCACACCTTAATTAACCTAGTTAAGACATTTCCTCATAGGTTTACTCTATAGTCTAACTTAGTCTAAATAATTCCTTATTGAGACTTCTTCCTGTGTGATTCCTACAGTGTGTCATGTCAACAGAACTATTTAGTCATCACAACCTATTCAGGTGAAAATTGCTATTTATTTGAACAGCTGGGCTTATCTAATAATTAAGGCAGTTAATTGTTTTCTCTAATGTCATCTTCTAGAAAATCCAAATGATACACAATACCTTGGAGACTGAAGAAGTTCAGATACTTCCTTCCCAAACATGTACAAATTATAAGTGACAGATGCTACTTAACATTCAGGTCTGTCTAAATCCCTCCTCCGAACTCTTTCTTTGGACAGTTTGTTCTTTCCCCTTACCAAAATCCATGCTGTTTGATTTCCAGTTTAATTATACTGAAATGTGGTTAGACCATTAAGAAGCAATTATATCAGAAGGTCTCTGCTTTTAAGGGTGTATTAATATCTTTCTTCCAAGTTTAGATCGGGTCTATTAAAGTAACCTGTCATAAAAGCACACTGGCAGGACCTCTCACTCTCCTAAACACAGTTCTAATTGTCTACTATGAATTAAATTAGTACAAAGTTTCCATCAGATGTCACTGCCCTATCTAGCACTTCTTCGTTGCAGTTGGCAGCCTTCCACTTTGATCCAATGCCCAGGCATCTACCACTTGGCACAGAAGTCACCTCTGAGATTTGGAGCTCAAATGCAAAGCTATTCAGTAAATGTTGATTAAAAAGTTCAGAAATTTATGACAAGCTGTGACTCATGGGACCTCATGGCACAGCCTTCATCATAATTAGAGCTTGTCTAGGAATCCCTCCCTTCCTCTGTACTAACAGATAGGATTTTAATCAAAAATTTGCAGCTCCATCTCATTATGAAGGGAAAAAAAAATCTCTCACGATGTTTTCAATTGACCTTCTTCTAATGTGATGTGTAATACACTCAGCAGGAACGTCAGGTGCTCTCAAAATAGAATAGTAAAACACCTCTTAAATATGAATTATATTTGAAATAGCAAATTAGATTATTCACAGCATCCTCAAGCAAATCACAGCCTGTTGAAACTTATCTTTTGATTTCCAAACAAGCCAAAAGCCTAGGCTGACTTGCTGAATACCTTATGAGTTCTTCTACTGAGAAAGTTAAGTGAAAAAGACTTCACAGATGGTTAATGCCTAGTCTGAGGCTTGTCTTACATACATGTGTATGCCCCGAGATCAGGCTGTCAGGACAAAGACTAGCTGGTATATTTTAGAGTAATACACCTGGGATTCTTGGTCAGTTAAGCATTTGGAAGTTCTATGATCTTGGACTTCAACTTGTAATCAAGAAGCCACTGACTCTTTCTTCATAAAGACCTAATCATTCATGTGCTGTATGCAGAGTAGGTACTGAGAACTAAGTGTCCACCTGATCATTTCTTAGCATATCTAACAGTATATTTTGCATTATACTATATCAAACCCTCCTGGGAATATTTAGGGATAATGTGTAGAACTGGTGTTTTTCACCCTTATAGAAAATAATCAAATATAGATATGAATGGGTGAGATGTGATCATTTTAGAAAATCTGAGATTCTTGATACAAAGTAAATAAGAGTTGATGACATAAGCACATGAAACATCTCTTCTTCTGCTGTATCTATAGACTCCATGGGGCAGAGTGGCATTTTTCTTACATGTATAATTTGTACCTTGATAACCTCTGGAATTGCAAGTTGCCCTTCAATCTAAACATGTACCATTTTCTTTAGAGAACAGTCAAAAATCACTTGTATTTTAAACTACATAAATCAGTTATGTATAACACAACCATAATATGGGCAAGGAATTTTTCTCAGTTGGTAGTGTACTTGGGTTCCATCCAATGCACTACAAAACAGAGCAAAGAGGCTAGTATCTGTGTCTATAATTCAAGAATTAGAATTGGGCCACAAACACATTTCAGTACCAAAGTAGAGATCAGGGGACAATATAAAGAAAATGTATGCGTCCTTTACTTAGGTTCTGGTGATTCTATGCATTATATTAGGCTCGGTGGCAAGTGCACTCATCTCTGGAGCCATCTCACTTACGTTGATTAATCTTTATAGTTGATTTGATGAGAGATCTGGAATAAACTTAAAAACAGACCTTTGCTCAGGTTTGTAAACTTATTACACAGAAGAGTTAATTGAAGAGAGAAGACTCTCCCCCTTATCAGGTAGCATCTAGCACCAGTTCACATGTAAAGTCATACAACAGTAAAAGTGTCACCAGCAGGTCTTTGCTGCTTCCTGGTGAGTGTGTCTGTCCTGCAGCTCACTGCTTCGTCAGCTGCCTTCGTTCACTGCCAGCCTTTAACAAGGGCTGCTAAGCAGCACTGCTCCAGGAGTTTTCCAAGCCTTCAGCAACAGACTGGCGTTGCTCAGGCATCCAGCCTTATGAATGGAACAGCTACTGAGCCTTATAGACAGAGCAGAATTTTAGGCTCCATAGTGTATCAACAACCATCGCTGGATTTCCAGCCCCTGTAGTATAAACTAATCTAATAAATCTCCTTTTAAAATGTATTCAGTTTTCTTCCTCTAGAGAGAGCAAACTTATAGATTGCCGAGTTCTGTTCTTCTGAGAGATGCAAATGTAGATCTTACAGGATTTTTGCTGCTTGAAGTACATAGGATCTATGCTAAAACTGCAGAAGATGAACCTGAAGAAGGTTTAGAAAGATGACTATCTTAGTTCACTTTTTATTGCTGTGATAAATGCTATGCCAAAACTAACTTGAAGAGGAAGGGTTTATTTCACCTTACAGTTTACTGTTCATCATGAAGGGAACTTGGAGGCAGAAACTCAAGGAAGATCCCTTCAGGCAAGAACTGACCCAGAGTCCATGGAGGAATCATTCTCAGTAGCCCATGGTTAGCTTAGACAGCTTTTTCTTCTTCAGTGTAGGCACAACCAACTTGTGGGAACTATACACAGTGTCCTGGGCCCTCTCATGTTAATCATTAAGGAAGATTGTGCCCACAGGTTAACCTGACACAGGTAATTTCTCACTTGGCATTTTTCTCATGCCAAATTATTGAATAAAGTGTGAAGTTGACAAAACAAACAAACAAAGAACTAACCAGCACAACAACAAAAATTGAATTGAATAAAGACTGCCATGAGAAAGGAAAAAAGTTTAGACATGGGAAGAATTTGGATGGAAAGAAAACAGTCTCCAAGATATTGTCACATGGTGCAAATATTTTCCGCCATCCTACAAACCCTGCCAACCAAGCCTCTTGTGTGGCTTGAGCATTCCATAGAAGAAAAGGCTCTTTGCGTATGATATGTATCTTCCTCAACTAAACAAACTGCTTCTAAAACTAGAACTATAACATAAAGAGCTTGAGAAATTATTCAGTGCTGAAATTAGATTTTTGGGGCAAATATTCTTGATACCAAGACAGAAATTATTCATTAAGAATGGAGGGAAGTAGCTTAAGAACATAAAGGTGGGGCCTAGGTATTGAGATCCACAAATATATCATTTCATTCTTGTGGCTATTGTGTTTCTTTTTCTATGAAAAAAATGACATTACAAGCAGGAGATTAAAAAATCTATATTGTATCAAACAGTTCCAAAGAAAGTAGCAGATACTAGTCGATTCAGCCTGTTTCCTTCAGACTAAATTGATTTTTTAGGCTTTTCCACAAGTTACAGTTGCTTTGAAGATCAAAATCATTTTTCCACTTTCTGATGCCAGCACATTTTAAATGTGCAGTCCATTGATTTCAAACCTATTTTATTGATTTTCTCCCACTGTTGGACACTTAAACACTGCATTGCCGACAGCGTTTATATAAAGCAGCAGGAGGTATTGCCAGTGCCTTTAAACCAAAGTTTCCTTTTGTCAGTCATGAATGAAATATGCATGGAAGAGGTATTTTGGCTGAACGATTTGAAATATTGAGAGTTATGTGTTTTCAAAGTTTTGTTGTTGTTGTTGTTGTTTTGGTTTGTTTTTTGTGGTCTTTGGTTTTGTTTCTTGTTTGTTTCTGGCTGGGAAAAAGCCTAGCCTAGTGCTTAAAACACTTGAGATTTAAGTGTGAGTTCGAGTTCCTAGAGAAATGATCAATGGGCGTGGCTACTGGGCTGGAAAATTAGCCTAGAAGGTAGAGTTAGGAGATCCCTACTATGAGTTGACTAGGCAACCTGAATATAAAAATTCAGTGTCGTTTTGACTGAAAGACTCTGCCTCAACGGATAAGGTGCTGAGTAGCCACAGTAATCACTGGTGAATCCTGATACTACCAAAATATAGGCCATCAGATGTATGCAAATTCATATTTGTGTACAACCACATATGTGTGCATCCACATACTTGCTATTTCATACATACATGGAAAGAAAAGCCTTCTTTCTTGTGGTGTGTGTGTGTGTGTGTGTGCGTGTGTATGTGACGGGGAGAGAGAGAGAGAGAGAGAGAGAGAGAGAGAGAGAGAGAGAGTTCCTGCCTTCATGAGTGTATTTGTATTTATATGTTGAGGCGACAAAAGCAAGTCTGATTATTAGGACCGGGAAGACAGGCAGTTAGGAAGAGCCCAGCTTGTTTCCTAGGTGCTGGGATATGGACGCTAGTTCCCATGACTACAGAAAACTCTCCTAACAACTGAGCAATTTTCCACCTCCTTAATTTTTTATGTTACAAAATGCAGTGGCTTCTTGGCTGTAACATTTGCTTACAAGTGCTTGTGCAGTATATATTAATAATATAATAAGGGTGAAGTTTACTTTTTCCTGATATTTTTAAGAAGATAGATGGAATTTTGAAAGATCCTGTTAATACTATCCCGCTGTGTCCAGCCTTGCTTGTCACCATTGTGGCTGTACTTGTTATTGATTGCCATCCTTTCTGAAACAGCAACCTACACAGAATGGTAATTTTTCCAAAGAAATTATATATGGCTTTAGAGTGAAGGATTTAATCTGTTACTGATGTATGACTACCATTTCTGTGATTAAGCACCATACCAAAACCAAGTTGTGAATGGAAGGGTTTGTATGGCCTTACAATTCCACATCAGTACCCTGTATTGAAGGAACTCATGAAAGGAACTCATACAGGGCAGGAACATGGAGGTAGAAGCTGATGGAAAATGATGGAAAAGTCATGGAAGGGAGAAAAGTTCTTTTTGTTAAGTATTTTTTTTTAATGCAACCCAGGACCAGCATCTCAGGAATAGCACCACCTAAAATGGCTTCTCCCATCAATCAGAATCAAGGAAATGGCCTACAGGCATGCTTGTAGCTTGATATTATGGAGGCATTTTCAGTGATGTGGTTTTGTCCTTTCAGATGACTTTTGATTGTGTCAAGGTGACAAAAAAAATTATCCAGCATGGATGGCTAAGATACATTGATTAAGTAAATTTATTTATAAATGAATATAAGTCTACCAAATTCAGTATTTTTCTAAACAGTTACATTGTGAGGTATTTTTTCCTCATGTATAATTAATATATCACTGTGCTTATGGACATTGATATTGTCACTAAATGGAGAACATTACTCAAAGAAATGTATCTTCAAAAGGATAAGTTACCAAAACAGTTACAGCAAGGCATTTTACAGAGAGATCAAAATGTCAGATCAAGCAGTACCCCAGAGAAGGAATGCTCCAGAAAACAAAGAAGCAGTACAATCATTAGACAAGAACTTCACTGCCAAAATCTGGAAGACAGCTCAGTTGATGAGATATTTCCTTGATAGCACAACTACAGGAGTTTAATACCCAGACCTCACATAAAAATGCTAGTCATTGTAGTGTTTATTTGTAATTTTAGCAGTAGGGACATGGAGACATAAATAACCCTGGGGCTTACTGTTCATCTAGCCTAGCCTAGTTTGGAATTCTCATGCCACTCAAAGACCCTGTTTTAGAAAATAAGGTGGACCATGATTGATGAACAATACCCACACTTGTGTGCTTCAACACACTAGCAAACACAGATAAACAACCACCTTTTCCCAACATATATACACTCATAAACATTATTTAAGGGAACAAAGAGATGACTCAATGGTTAAGAGCACAGTGTTTTATTCTGCAGAGGACCAAGGTTCAGTTCCCAGCATTCTTATCAGGCAACTCACAATACCTTCTAACTCCAGTTAGATTTGATCTGGTGGGAAGCAGGTGGTAGAGAGGTAGCTCAGAGTTCTTCATCCTGATGGAAAGGCATCAGGAAAAAAGAGTAAGCCACTGACTGGGCCTGGCTTACACTTTCTCTAACAATGCCACACCTACCACACAAAAAGTTACACCTTTCCATAGTGACACTCCTTGAGCCACTGGGGGCATTTTCATTCAAACTACTATACCATCTATAAATAAATAGATAAACAAAATCTTTATGTGTGGTAGAATATCATTTTAAAATAAAAAGGAATAAAGTACACATGCTGGAATACTGGTGACCTTTGAAACCCCTGTAAGATAATGAAGTCTGATGAGTAAAAACATTGTAATAATGGTGTTTCCATTTGTATCCATTTACTAGAATAGGCAGTTCTATAGAGTAACACTGAACTGTAGTTTAGGAAAATGGGAGCAGAGGCACACTAAACTGAACACATATATGGGCTTTTCTTAGAGTGGACATGAATGTTTTAGATTTCATATTGATGTTTGAACATCTGTATTAAATATACTAACAATAAACAATGTAAAATTATCATCACTGTGAGTGAACTTCCCAACATTGAACTAATATTTCAACAAAGTTCCTTTGGGTAGAAAAAGCATAGAGTAGAAATTTCTAGTTCTAGGAAAAAGATGCCTTGTATTTCTTATGTTAAATCTGACTGGAACCTCTATATTTGGGTGACAAAAAGCCAGCATATGGTGTAGTGAACTACAAGCAAGATTGATGTGCAGTCAAGTTGTTAGTTTAGAAGAGTAATTGGGTGCTATGCCACCTTAACAAGTTACAGCAACAAAAATGATGACTGACAAATTACAACCAATGAGAAAAAGGAAACACTTTGACAATCAGGTAGTCTCTATATATCATCCCATGCTCTCCAGTTACAGATAGAGCTCATTTCCAATGAGAGGGTACCTTCTGTACCTTCCTGGATCCAGATACTTCTGAGTTCTAGAATCTTTTTCTGTTTAGATAAACTTAGAAAAATATGTGTTCCTTGGTGTAGGCATGGGCATCCATGTTGGTGTTGTTGCATAGTAAGAAAAGTGGAGGGAAACTTTGCTCTTTGCCTACTATCTGGGTCTCCAGTCTCCCTTCAGTGATTTTTGGACCCTTACACATGTACATGAATGCACTGTTATTCTGCAGGATGCCACCAGAGACTAGATATCTTAGAATATTGCTGAAGATATAGATGTATAAACTTCCATGTGGATACTTGGAAATGAATTCATGTCATCAGAAAAGACAGGTAAGTGAAGGAAAGTATTCAGGACTTAAAAACTAAAACAAAATCAATAAAGAAAATATAAACTGAGGAAATTTTGGTAATGAAAATATCTAGGTAAAAAAACAAAGAAACACAGATGAAGCATCAACAGAGTACATGATATGGAAGAAAGGATCTCGAGTGTTGAAGATATAATTCATTGGTCAATGATATAGATCCATTGGTCAAAGAAAATGTTAAATCTAAAATTTTTCTAACCCCCCCCTTCAAAAAAATCCAAGCAAATCTGGAAAACTATGAAAATGCCAAACCTAAGAATAAGGCAAATAGAAGAAAACCTTAAAGTCTCAAAAAAATATTTTCAGCCAAATCATAAAATAAAATTTTCCTAAAGTAAAGTGATGTTTATAAATGCACAATAAACTTACAGAACATCAAATGAATTGGACCTTCTTTTCAAAGAAAGTCCCTCCATCCTACAATAATCAGAACAATACATATACAAAAAACAAAGAACGTTGAAAGTTACAATAGAAAAAAGTCAAGTACCAAAACTTATTAGAATTATAGCCAGCTTTTCAGGAAAGAGTCTAAAGGGCAGAAGATCCTGGCAGATGTCTTGCAGACTCTAAAAGACCACATATGGCAGCCCAGACTACATTCAATCACCTTAGATGGAGAAAAGAAGGTATTTTATTTAAAAAAAAAAAGAAAAAAAAGAAAAAGAAAGTAAAAACAATGTCTATCCACAAATCCAGGTCTACAGAAGCTACCAGAAGAAAAAATTCCAATGCCACGGGAATATAAGTATAAAAAAAAAAAACAGGAAATAAATAGTTTTACACTAGTGAAACCGAAACAGAAAAAGAGAAAACACACACACACACATACACAACCAGTATCAACACCAAAATAATAGAAATTAGCAATCATTGTTCATGCTCACAACATTAATGAATTCAATTCCCTAATTAAAAGACACAGACTAAGAGAAGGGTTGCAAAGCCAGAATCCACCATTCTGCTGTGTGCAACAAACATGAGTCAAAATAATAAATATAATGATTGTCTCAGAATAAAAGTATGAAAAAAATTTTACAAGCAAATGAAACAAGATAGAGCAGTCATTATAATATCTAACAAAGTAGAAGCTCAAACAAAATTAATCAAAAGACATTAGGAAGAACAATTCATACTTATCAAAAGAAAAATACACCAAGATGACATGACAGTTCTGAACATCTATGCCCTACATGGTGCCCAGATTCATTAAAAAAAAATTACTAAAGCTTAAACAATTCACTGAACTCCACACATTAAGAATGTAAGAGTTCAAAAGCCCCTCTTACCAATGGAGAGGTCATCCAGACTGAAGCTAAACAGAATAATCAAACTAACAGACATAACAACTGTAATCGACTTAATAAATATGTATATAACATTTAACCCAAAGACAAAAGAATGCATAGTCTAATCATATTATAAAATCTTATTCAGAATTTTTCATATATGTAGTCACAAAGAGATACAAGAAAGTTGAAGTGACCCCCCATATCTTTTCAGACAACCACAGGTTAAAGCTGGATTTCAACAACAGAAACAAAAGAAATTCTTTCATCTCATAGAAATTTAACAAGTTGAATGATCACCGGGTTAAGAAGAAACAAATAATGACAAAATGAATAGAATTCAATAAAAATGAATGTACAACACACCCAAACTTATTGGACACAATTAAAGCAGTACTAAGAAAAAGATAGTAGCAGTAAGTGCCTTCATTAAGAAATTAGTGAGATCTCGTACTAATGACTTAACACCATACTTGAAAACTATTTTACAAAATGAAGCAAACTCATCCAAAAGGAGTAGATAGCAAAAAATAATCAAATTCAGCCTGAAATCAATAAAGTAGAAATAAAGTGAATATAAGTAATGAATGAAAAAAAGCTGTTTCCTTGAGAAAAATCAGCAAGATAGATGAATAGTTATTAAAACTAGCTAAAAGCCAGAGAAAGTATCCAAATTAACAGAAATGAGAAGTAAAAATGGGGACTAGTGAAAAAATTCAGAGAATCATTGGTTCTTACATCAAATACCTGAATTTCACAAAATTGGAAAATCTAAATAAATGAACAATATTAGCCATAGATATCAGTACAAAAGTTAAACAAAAATCAGATAATTATTTAGTAGACCTATAACCTATAAGGAAATAGAAGCAATCATTAAAATTATGCCAATTAAAAAATATAGGGCTTGAAGATTTTTAGATAGAATCTTACCAGAGTTTGAAACAAGAGCTATTCTGCAGAATAGAAACAAAAGTATTATTAACTAATTAATTTTACAAGGCCACAGTCACCCTGATACTTAAACCAGACAAAGACTAAACAAAAAGAGTTTTTCAGAACAAGTTTTCTCATGAACTTTGATGCAACAATACTCAATAAAATACAAACCAAATGCAAGAAAGCATCAAAATGATCATCTACCATGATCAAGTAGGCTTTATCCCACTGATGCAAGCATGTCTCAGCACAGGAAAAAATATGCCAACATAATCTATCATATAAACAAACTGAAAGTTAAAAAACAAAACATATCATCTCATTAGACACTTAAAAATATTTGACAAAATCCAACACCCTTTCATGATAAAAGTCATGAATAAATCAAGAATATAATGGACATACATGAACATAACAAAGGCAATATATAACAAGGTGATAGCCAATATCAAATTAAATGGAGAGAAATTTAAAGCAATCTCACTAATATCAGGGAGAAGACAAAACTCCCTATTCTCCTGATATCTATGATAAATAGTTCTTGAAGTTTTAGCTAGAGCAATAAGATAACTAAAGGAGATCAAGAGGAAACAAATTAAGAAGGAAGAAGTCAGACTATCACTATTTGCAGATGATATGACAGCATACAAATAAACTTCAAAAATTCTACCAATGAAGTCCTACAGCTGATGAATACTTTAGATCAAGTGGCTGGATACATAATACATAATTAACAACCACAAAAAGCAGTAGCCCTTCTATGTACAAATAATAAATGATAAATGAGATGAGAAAGAAATCAGGGAGACACCATCATTCCACATAGTCATAAAAATATAAAATATCTTGGTATTCAATATTATAAAGTATCTAACCTAGAAAGTAAAAATCTTTATGACAATAACTTCGAATCTCTGGAGATAAATATCAGAAGAAGGAAAGAACTCCCGTGTTCATGGATCAGTAAGATAAACATAGCAAAAAAAATGGCCTGCTTACCAAATGCAATCTTTCCCTATTCAAGACAATTATCATCAAAAATTCTAACACAAATCTTTACAAGACTTGAATGAATGTTCAACATTATATGGAAAAACAATATATGTGGTATGTCAGAAACAATCCTGTACAAAAAAAAAAAAAAAAAAATCCCAGAAAGAGATATCACAACCCATGGTTTCAAGCTGTACTATAGAGAGACATAGTAATAAAAATGAATGGTATTGTCATAAAACCCAGCAAATTGATTAATAGAATCGAACTAAAACCCATAAGTAAATCCACACATATATGGGCACCTGATTTTTAGAATACAAGTCAGAAATATGCACTGGGGATAAAAGCATCTTCAAAAAATTGTACTGGTCTAACTGGATGTCAGCCTGCAGATGTAAATAGATCCAAATCTATCACCCTGTGTAAAATTCAAGTTCAAGTAGATCAAAGACCTCAAAATAAAGCCAGATACACTGAACCTGGTAGAAGAGAAAAATGGTAAATGCGCTTGAAAGAATTGGCGTAGGACATATCTTCCCGAATAGAACACCACTAGTACAGGCACTAAGATCAACAATCAATAAATAGGATCTCATGAAACTGAATAGCTTCTGAAATTCAAAGGACACAGACAAAAGGTCAAAATGGCAGTCCACAGAATAAAAAAAGATCTTCATCAATCCCACATATAGAAGAAGGCTGATCTCTCTCTCTCTCTCTCTCTCTCTCTCTCTCTCTATATATATATATATATATATATATATATATATATATGTATATGTATATATACACACACACATATATATGTATATATATGTATATATATACATATATATACATATATATTTACATATATATATATATAATCCAAATTAAAAAATGTCATACATATTTAACAGTGAATTCGCAACAGTGGAATCTGTAATGACATAGAATCACTTAAAGAAATATGAGTATTTTTACCCAAATCAAAATTTTGCTGAGGTCTTCCTGAACCCACCTTTTGCCCCAAGGACTCTTTTGGGGCAAACCTAGCTGCCCTGACCAGTTAGCTATCTGTGGAAGAATGTACTCTCCCACTAGCTCTCTGCCCACCTTCATCAGACCTGCTAATCCACAGCCATAAACCTCAAGAATTCCCAGAGCTCTGCTACACAAGGATCATTAAGGTTAGGCTCCTTCCCAATACTTACTATAACAGGAAAATGCAGGTACTAAAGCCATCCAGAGGGCTAAAGACCATGGATCAAACAAAAACAACCAAATATCAGGCCAACATGAAACATTCAGAGCACAGCTATCCTAATACAGAAAACCTTGGATATCCTAAGACATTTGAAGCACAAGAAAATGATGTTACATCCAATCTTATAAAAAGGAAAAGGGATTTTATAGAGAAAATAATTAAATACCTTAAAGAAATACAGGAAAGCACAATTAAACACTTGAAGGAAATAAATAAAACTGTGCAAGACCTTAAATTGCAATAAATAAAAGAAAAACTGATAGAATCCTGGATGAAAACCTAGGGAAGAGGACAGGAACAACAGATACAAGCATCACCAACAGAATAAAAGAGATGGGAGAGAGAATCTCAGGCTTAAAAGATTTAGTGGAAGAAATTGATACACCAGTCAAAGAAAATGTTAAATCTAAACATTCCTGACACAAAACTTTCGCCCAATAAGGAATGCCATGAAAAGACCTAACCTAAGAATAATAGAAACAGAAGAAGGTTAAGAGTCACAGTTCTAAGGACCAGAAAATATTTTCAACAAACTCATAGAAGAAAACTTCACAACCTAAGGAAAGAAATCCCTACAAATATATGAAAAGCTTAGTGAATACCAATTATACAGGACCAGAAAGGAAAATCATCCTACTATATAATAAACAAAACAAAAAATCTACAGAACAAAGAAAGAGTATTAAAAATAGTAAATTATAAAGGACAGGTAGCACACAAAGACAGAATTATGAGAATTTCACACAACTTCTCAACAGAGATTCTAAAAGCTAGAAGATCATATAAAAACAGGATCCATCATTTTGCTGCATACAAGAAACATACCTCAACAATAAAGATAGACATTACCTCAGAGTAGAGGGATAGGACAAAGTTTTCCAAGCAAACTGTCCCAAGACAGGCTAGAGTAGCTATTCTAATATCTAATAAAATAGACTATCAAGAAAATTAATAAAGATACAGGAAATGTTGTTTCATACTTACCAAACAAAAAAGTCTACCAAGATGATATCTCAATTCTGAACATCTATTCCCCAACACACAAGGGCATCCACATTTGTAAAAGAAACATTGCTGAAACTTAAATGGAACATAGAACAAAAGGGGGAGAGGATCTCCTCAGAAATACCAACAGAGTCACCTAATCTGGACCCTCAGGTTCTCTCAGAGACTGAATCATTAACTAGAGCATACAAAGGCTGGACCTGGGTCTCCTGCACATATGTGGCAGATGTGCAGCTCAGTCTTCATGTAGATCCCAAACACCTGGAGTGGGGGCCATCTCTAAAGCTGTTGCCTGTCTGTGGAATCCATTCCCATAACTTAGCTTGCTTGCCTAGCCTTAGTGGACTATGAAGTGCCTATTCCTGCAGGGTCTTGATGTGCCAGAATGGGGAAATATTCAGGGGGCGTACCTCCAGTTTCTCAGAGGAGAATGGTAGGGTGTGTTTGGAGGGAGAGAGGAAGGGGGATTTCTCAAGGTAAAACAGCTATCTGGCAGTAATGTGAATAAAAAGGATATTATAAAATCCTATGCTTCTTATTATAAAATATTGTATTTAAATTTAAACAATAATGCTTATCTAAATGAGTAGTAGAATTGAACTTTAAATAGAATCGCTGTAGATACTACCTCCCATGTTTTGATTGTTTGTTTTTCTTAGACCTCAGGTTATAAGACTAGAGTTTTGAACAGCCAATATGCCTTCCTACACATTAGTTCCACATGGTTGTAGAATGGCAAAAAGATGAGATTTTATGCCACATTATTAAACTACTTCTAGAAGTATGTAATAATATGTGGCATATGCTAGTATTTTAATAGAGACATAAAAGTATATATGGTAAAATGTTAATCTGCTTTTTATACATATGATTAAATAGAGTCAGGAAAGAAAATTAAGAACAACAAAAAAACAAAATACTGAGATTCCATTCAACCTCTGTCAGAATGTCTAAGATCAAAGACACAAAGACAGAGTTCATTCTGTCAAGGATGATGAGCAATGGAAAAACTCCTCCATTGCTTCTGTAAGTGCAAAAATTTGTCAGCCACTTTAAAAGTCAATTTGGAGTTTTCTCATAAAAGTTAGAATCAATCTACCTTAAGAATCAGGTATACCACTACTAGGCATATGCACAAGGGATGTTCCACAATACTAAATGGACACTTGTTCAACTACGTTCATAATACCTTCGTTTATATTATCCAGAAACTGGAAACAACTTACTCATCCCTCAATGAAATAATGAACAAAAAATGTGGTACATTTACAAAATGGAGTATTATTAAGTTATTAAAACTGTGACTTTAGAAAATTCACAGAAAAAATATGCAAGGAAATAGAAATGACCATTTTGAGTGAGGTAGTCTAGACCCAGAAAGACAAAAATGGTATAGGCATGTACTCACTTATAAGTAGATATTAGCTGTAAAGCAATGACTAAACATGCTACCATTCACAAACCCAAAGCAACAAGGAGGTAACCAGGAAAGTTTGGGGTAGTGAAGTGAATCTCACTGAGAAGGGAAAGATAGAATTGTGAGTAGATATGGAGAGGGGACTGGAAAGTATGGGGTTTGGAGATTGGAACAGGGGAATCAGGTATGAGGGGCATAGAACTAGTGAGTACTGCTAGAGGTGGCATTTCTAGAATGAGCTAAAAATCTAGGACAATGGAAACATCCAGGAATTGATGAGGGTGACTCCAGCTAAAACTACCAATGGGGGATTTGGGATCAGGACTGACCATCTCCTGTAAACAGGCAAGACTTCTATCCAGTGCAGCACTTAAGGCATCAACCCAGCCATCAAACTTTGAACTTTTAATTTGTCCTGCCTACAAAATTTGCCCCAGCAAATTTTGGAAATGGACAACGAACTGCTGATCAGGCTTGAAGTCCATGCCATGAACTGGAGCCCAAAGTTGGCACTGCCTAGAGGGCCATAAACTAGAGACTTTGTAGCCCAGAGTCCAAGAATAGAACTAAACACCACGGGCAAAAAAAAAAATAATGAAACAATACCTAATGATATTTATTATACTCATAAATTGCTGTGTAGCCCAGGTGTCACTAGAGAGTGATAGACACATACAAAAGCCCACTGTCAAGCATTAGACAAAAAAGAAGAAATTTGAGTAAGAGGGAGAAGAAAAATTGTATGAGCCAGGAGGGAAAAGGACAAAGCCAGAAAACCTAGAGAATGAACTAATCTGAGCTCATAAGAGCTCACAAAGACTAAAGAGCCAACCAGAGAACCTGTATGACTGACCTTGGTCCTCCACAGTTAGGTTACAGTTGTGTAGCTTGATAATAAATGGGACTCCTAACAGTGGGAACAGGGATTATCTCTGACTCTGTTGTCTGCCTCTGGGACCCTTTCCCTCTACTAGGTTACCTCGTCAGTCTATAATAGAAGAGTGTGTGCTTAGTCTTACTGCTACATGATATGCATGCTGGTTGATACACATCAAGGCCAAGTCTACCCCTTTTCTGAAGAGAGTGTAGAGGAGTGGATGTGAGGGAGTAAAGGGGAGATTGAGGCTAGGGATTGGGCAGAGAGGATGGAGAAGAAACTGGGATTGAGATGAGAAACAAATAAAAACAACAAAACAAAAACAAACAGACTTCTCTTTAAAGGCTTCCTGTCTAAACTGTTTCTCTTTGTAGTGAGTTAGGGGTTACCACAATAGGACAAGTTTGCCCACAAACTCTGTCTCTCATTTTCAACTGTGTGTCTGCAGTCATCTACACCAATGCAGAAGCTCCTTTACTCTTTACAGTTGGCAAGAGTGCAGATCAACTATTTCCACATAGTTTCTGGTGAAAGTAGAGTCCACAGGCATCCACATGGCCCCTGGACACAGCATGACCACAGATACCAATTTTGCTCTCGACCACAGCAGAGCACAGACATCAACATAGCCTCGGGTGGCAGTACTTAACACACACATTAATATGAACCCCATAGGCAATATGGACCATGGACACCAACATGGCCTGTAGTGGTAACATGGTACATGAACATCCAAATAGCCGCTGTTCCCAGCACAAAGCACAGAAATCTACACAGACCTTGAGCATGAACATTGCAAGCGGTAGCTGCATCAGCATGGACCCTACAGGTCATTCAAGGAGGTGAACATTTCTCTCTTTCAGACATCCTATAGTTGCCCAGAGCTGGGGCAATGGTGTGGCTGGACAGCCTGTTTTGGGCAGAGCCTATGTGAAGTCCAAGGTGATGCACTCCAACATGCTGTCCCTACTCGGCCACATAATGCTGCCCTCCCTACCTTAGCCTTCTCATTGCTGTTGCACCTCTAGTTCTGACTCTCTTCACTGTACAACCACTCAGTTTTTCCATGGTTTCCCACCTCACTATCATGCTTGTTCACTTTGCATTGAAAGCTGAAATGTGTCCCACATTATATATATTTTTTGTCCAAGTAAATTTACAGGTGACAAGTCAATGATCTTGTTCATAGTTTCTGGTTTCTGAAGCACCATAAACACTAGACTACAACTGAGACCCACCTTGGGTATTCAACTGTTACCCAGAGTCAGGATGATATTGTAGCTAGACAGGACATCTGAGAGAAGAATCTCATGGCCACTACACATGCCCTTAGTGTCAATCTCACCAAGGCACAGAGGGCACAACTCTTTTGATTGTACCTTGTCCATGGCATCACCGTTCCAAGTTCTACTTTCTCTCAAGTAGGGCAAGCAGTGTGGTCTGCAGTTATAGCTGATCCATGCTACAGGCGTGCCCATGGGCCGAGGGCTTGCCTTTTTATGTAATGTCATACATGTTTTTGTTCTCTCCAGCCACAGTTCCACGCTGCTTTCTTTGTCACCATGATGGCACAATCAAAGCAGCTGCTGGGCTGATGTCAAGAGCAGGAGGGACCTTCAACACCCCTCATCTATGTACTGAGAGGACAGCAGAGATGCTGCAGTTAGCTTAGGCCTGGTACAGACTATCTGGAGAACATTTTTTTGTAATAATTTTGTTTCAAACTATCAGAGTTATTCTATCAAATATGCTTAATTTAAATGTGCTAATTGTAAAATATTACTAGTTTAATAAGTCAAGTCATGATAAAAACACATTCATTCTCAAACTACAGAGTATTTTCCTTAATAACTTGATTGTACTCAAAAATGTCAAGGTCAGAATAATAAGAGAAAAGAATAAAATATCTTTATATAGAAATTAGAAACCTTTCTGATGTTTGCCTATTGTATGTAAAATTCTAAATGTTATATATATATATATATATATATATATATATATATATATATATATGTTCTTATTATATTTTACCTTTCTAAATACATTGTAATATTTTCTTTAAATGTTTATATGGATTCTAAAGAAATTTAAAGCAACTGAGTACAATGAATATTATATGAAAAAATAAAAGAAAATTTACAAAAAGATTGTGGTGCTGCTCCAGATAGTGGAAAGATAAAAAGAGACTGAGCCAGATACATGGTTTGGTATTGCCTTTGTTGTAGAGGGATTATTGAGCTAACACATAAAGTCCAAAGGATTTGTAGATTAAACAATAACAATGAATTGGTGTTAATACATATTGATAATTGCACTGTGGTTATACAGAAGAATTGTTTCACTTAAAAATTAATTTTGCAAGCCCACATATTTCTTTTTCTTATATATAGGCTACAGAAGAATGAAACAAATGTGGTATAAGGGGTTTAATCTATTATTTTTAGTTATTTGTGTGTATATTTATGTGTGTGTGCATATGCACATGCGTGCATGTGTGCGTGCATGCACAGTTGGTTGATGAGGCAAAAGAAGCCTTAGATGTCCCAGAACAGGAGTAACATGAGTTTGTGAGGTACCTGATATGGGTAGTGGCACCTGAACTACTTTTTACAAAAGTAGCAATTGTTCTTAACTGCTGAGCAGTTTCTTCAGCACCTAGTTATTTTTTAATGGAAAAATATTATAATAATCCACATGATCCTATTTTGCCATGACTTCTCACTTTATCTTCCATATCATTTTGGGTGTGTGGAGCACCAGCATTAAACTTATTCTTTTTCTGCACATTTATATTATACATTTTGTTTGTATCTGCCCACTTATCATGCATTTTTATTAAGCTAGGTGATTTTCATAATATCCTTCATTTAAACCCAATTATTTTTTCAGTTAAAAACTTAAATGACTTTCCATGTTTCTGTGCTTTTCCTTCAATGGAAAATCACTTCATGGTTACTATTTCAATTACCATTTAAAAATTTTAAAATGGGGATATTTTAAGTGTTCTTTAAAGGGCTGTGATAAGAAAGCCAAGTGTATTAATGATATATTGTTAGATATGTGATCATTTTGTATTAAAAACTGCAATTAATGATTTTAGTGTTTTATGAATATGTTAAGAAATATGATAGGATTTCATGGCAAGGAAAACCCTCAGGAAATATAGCAATCTCCCTTTTTCTTCCTAAAACTGTCAGAACATTTTAATGTCCTCAATCTTTTAGCCAGCAAGTTGAGGAAGTAAGAGGTCTCCATTGTTTTCACAAGGGAGGTAAAGAAGAGTGTTATCTTGGGTGACACCCATCCACTCTATCTCTCTTTTTAACCTAAAGCTTGCCAAGTAGGATAGGCTAGTTGTCCAGTGGGCCCAGAAATTTATCTACCCCAACCTCACCAGTGCTGATATTACAATCACATACTGCAATGGTTCTGAAAATCAAACTCATGTCTTTATTCTTGAAAGGCAGTCACTTTTCCTAATAAGCCATCTCTCCAGTCCCCATCCAATCCCTCCTTTTAGAACCTTATAATGCAACATCTTGGACAAGAACACATTATGACATTGCTTATATTGGTGGCTTGAGCCAGCTTGCTGGCTCTGAAATATTAACCCTGAACCTCATATTCACTCTCATATTCCAAAATTTCAACAACCATTCATCTTTAAAAATGGACTCCTCTCTTAAAGTCACAGATGTGAATAATGCTCCGAGAATAGGGTAGGGTAGAAAATTGCTACATATTTAATAGACATGGGATAACACATGAGGTAGAAGATCTGCATTTGTCTTTTCAGTTCTGTGAATGTTCCTACTTGGCTACACTCAGTTCAAATCCCATGGAGTCTCACAAACCAGAGCAGATATGTTTGTGTTGTGTGATGTTAGTATATATAGAGAGATCCCAACAGAGAAGTCTAAAAAAAGCAGCATATTTGTTACAGAATGTGGTCCCCCAAGCAAAGAAGTTACATTCTACATCTATGGTTATTTGCAAGAGACCCTAACAACTGATCTTCTTGACTGTTGACATTTTCTGAAAAGAAGGTAGTGGATCATTGGACCCTCACCACAGAGATTCCAATAACTCCTGCTGGCTTCTTCCATTCCTGGGGAAATGGTTCCATCTATGTGACCATGGGAAAGCCATCATCAATGCAAGAGAGTCTCCAATACAGATGGAACTATATGCAGTTCTGTCCTTTGTCAATGCTCTGCAAATAAGCCAAATAAACTCAGGGTTCCCTATGGTGAACTTTGGAGAAATTGTACTTTGGTTTGCCATTCGGTCTTTTGTGAGGTGAGGGCTTTATTTATATTGATTATGTATCCCTAGAGGCGGAATTCTTGCAGAAGTATTTCAGGCAATTATCAAAGGATCAACGAATATCAAAAAAGGTTGATGGGGGCTTGATGAAGAGTGGCCCAGTTTTTTAGAATGAACCATCTCCTACATAATAGTTTCCTGTATGTGACTTAACATTTTCAATTAATGCTGAGAAAGTATTGACAAGATATATAATTATTAGAATTGTCACATGAAGTTCTCACAGAAAATAGTAGCTGTCTTTAATATGCTACAAGGCTAGTTGACCGATAAGAACCTCTATGATTGTAGAAAGTCGAAATATTGTTGGCCGAGAGAAAAATTATCTTGGGCTATATTAGGCTCCAAAATAGCCATTTATTGACACATCTTGTGTGGAAAAAATCCTGTAACAATTAGAAAATTTCTTTTGAATATTTCCAAAGGACCTCCAGTTTCTACATACTCAAAGACCAAGGATATCATCATAGCACACTTTAGGCAGATAGCATGGTGGCATAGTGTATTTTCTATTGGTATAATCAATACAAAGACAAAATTTAACTTGAGAGAAAAGAGAGTATTTTGCTCACATTTTCATATCATGAGGGAAGTCAGAGTAGGAACTCAAACAGCAACATGAATAAGACAAGAGCTGAAGCAGATTCTGTGGGGCAATACTGATTACTAGTTTGTTCTCATGATGTGTTCAGTTTATTTTCCTTTAAAACTAGGACTACTTGCCCACAGTGGCACTATTGATAGTTGGGTGGCCTCTCACATATGACTAATTGATCAAGAAAATGACCCAAAAGATGTTTTCAAGGGTCAGTCTGATGGAGACAATTCCTCAACTGTTTCCTTTCCCAGATGACTTAGCTTCCATTGAGAAGCTAAACCAACCAGCTCACAGGTTCCCAGTTTTTCTATCCTTCTGTTACCTAATGTTCCTACCAATGTATTTGAAAAAATGCCTTGTCCTAAAATTTTCTCTGCTATGAAAACTGCATCAAAATTGTTACAAAATTGGAACATGGAATTTGGTATTCAGGATCCATAGTTACATATATTCAGAATACACCTGGATGTTCTCTGGTCTTCTTTGAGGTGAGAGGTGCATAGTTTTATCAAGTGGATACTAGACCACTTAGTCCCTGACCTGTCTTTCCAATTAAGAATTTAAATACCCATTTATGGTCTTCATAAATTTTCTTCTAAGTGAGTATTTTTGAGCCACCAATAAATCAGGTTGCTTTGTTAAATAGTAAGTAAATAAATGATTAAATAAATAAATCAATAAATAAATACTTCCTCCAAATGTCATTTATGACATAATTGATGTAATAGTTTAACTGAGAATAGCTCCCATAGACTCATGTGTGTTTGAAATGTTTGATCCCCAGGTGGGGCAATTATTTAGGAAGGATTATAATATGTGGTCTTGTTGACTGAGGTTTGACTTTGGGCTTTGCTTTGAGATTCCACAGCCCATATCAGATTCATTCTTAAGCTTTTGGCCTTTAGGTTGTGGATCAGATATAAGTTCTCAACTATTTCACCAGCACTATACCATCCTGATTATTTCCTTGCTATGTGCTATGCTGTCCATGGACTAACTCTCTGAAACTGGAAACAAGACCCCAGTTAAATTATGCATATTTTTCTAAGATTCCTTGCTCATGATTCCTCATCACAAAGTAACTAAGGCAACTGGTAAGTTTCAGAACAGTAGAGGGATCAAGAAGATAAAGACTGATTTGAAGCAAGTAATTAAGACCAGACTCCCCAAGGCTACTCTGAATTTTGTCTTGCTTTGTATGGTTTTGTTTTCTGTTTGTTTGTTTGTTTGTTTGTTTGTTGTGTTTGTTTATCATTGTTTTCTTGGATGATGTTTTTGTTTTTGTGTATGGAATAAGGGACCATACTTCACTATGCAAAGACAAGTAAAGGCCAAATGTATAAACATTGGGTGTCTTCTTCTACTGTGCTCTATTTTATTTTATTTTTCAAAAGAGCCTCTTTCATCCTATAACTCATCAGGCTATTCACTGCTGGGGCTACACACATGTTCAAATGGGCCTTGGTAATCTTTGGATGCTGGGAATCTGAACTCATGGCCTCATCCTTGCATAGCAATAGCTTTACTGAAGATCAATATCTCTTCTTCTTCTAACCTGTAAAGTCAGGATATGTACTCTATTGTTTTGATTATTAGACTAGGTGATAACATGACTGAAAAGTATTTGGTACACATGTGACAAACATTAATTATTAAAATGATCTAAATATTAAGTAATTAACAAACTACTTACAATTGAAATATTTTTGTCATCAAAAATCTGTAAAAATCCTTAGAGTCTTTCTAATATAAATTTGGGTATGAATCTAGACAAATTTATTGAGGTTTTATCATTTGCTATGTATTGTAATGCTAAATGCTGTGCCCCCCTGGGTCTAGTTTTCTCTAGGAATAAAGAGATCTTCACATTCTACAAATGATGCTATGCAACCTTGATCTTTAGTTTGAAACTATTGATTGAATAAAGATCTCTACAGCCTACAGCTATGCAAAAGATAGGTGTAGACAGGGCTGAAGTTACCAGGCTTGGGGTTTGAGGCAGAGACAAAAAGAAGAGAGAAAAGGTAGAGAGAAGAGAAGACACCATGGGGTAGGTGAATCATGAAAACATGCTGGCCAGTTTTAGTAAGAGTGGCCAAGGCAGAACATTGCAAATCTTATCTCTGGGTTATTAACAGAGAAGTAGAAAAAATTTCTGAGAAAATTGATATCTGCCTAGCTCTAGTGTTTTGTCTTTTGTCACAGAACTAAATGATCCAAGGTGGGGTAGGAACACCCAATTAATATTAAACATTAACCACAACCCACAGTCTGCGGTATTCTGCTTCCACTAGAAAATCCTCAAAATTCATGTGCCTAAGTATACAATGTGTTATAATTCTATGTGTTATAAGTGTGTGGGTGTACATGCATGTTCATATGGAGGACAGAGGTCAACACTGGTTCTCTACTTCAGTTGATCTCTACATTATTTTATGAAGCAGGTTCTCTCATTGATTTGTATCCTGGCTGGCCAGTGAGTGCCAGGAATCCTGTCTGTCTGCCCAATGCTAGAATCACAGGTACATCCCACTTCAACTGGCTTTTTAAATGTGGTTTGAGGGTCAAAATGGAGGTCCTCATGCTTACACGGCAAATGCTGTACTGACTGAGCCATCTCCCTGGTATCTGTCATTTTACCTTCTATTATATTGCACCAGGCCTCCCACCCCACTTCTCATTTCTTTTATAGACTATAGTTATAAAGTACCTTTGTGCAAGATGAGCATAACATAAGATAGAATGGAAATTACCTTAACACTAGACTTTGCACATGCTATTTTTGTGTGTCTGCTAATAGCTGTCCTTCCCAGTAGCACCCATGTGACCTTTAAATATCACAGGATCTAAGTGACAAAGGAGAATGATAATGGAATTTTAATTGATTAGTAAATTATTGAGCTGCATTAGCAAATACTCTGCAACCCTTCCCACTCCTTTCCTCACTCTGACTTACTGAAACAAATCATTACATTCTATAGAGGGATCCTGTTTTCTTACATCTGGATCAATGATTCATTTGGCTTTTTCTACTGTGGGGCAACAAAGAGATTGTCTAAAAAGCAGACAAATGTTAGGGGATAGAAAGCTATGGGAATATCAGAGAAAATTTCAGGTGTCGTCTCTCAGGTGATATAAGAGTGAAATAAATCTTCACTATTTATTTGAGAGAAAGACTCTCATTGGCTTGGAACTTCAATCAGGAGACAGTAACAGCAAATTACCCAATGAAGCATCTCCCCAGCCCCAAACCTTACCTTTAAAAGGCTTCATTCCTGCATGTCTCACCATTCTACGGACTAAGGCTTCCAGCATATAAACCTTTGCAGACACACTCAAACCATACCCAACACAGAGGAAACTAAATATGTACTAATATGCTTTTCTAGATTTCAGCTAGATGTTAGACTCAAGGTTTTTCCCTCTCCCTCTCTCCCTCCTTCTCCTTCCTCACTAATTCCTTCATTCCTCCTCTTCCTCAATCACTCTTTCCTTCTGTTCTTCTTCCCTACCCAACCTCTACTTTCTGCCTCTATCTCTGTGTCTCTGTGTCTCTGTGGCGCTCGCTCTCTCGCTCTCTCTCTCTCTCTCTCTGTCTCTCTCTCTCTCTCTCTGCTTGTGAGCATGCATGCATTCAGACACAGTGTCCTAAGGGGGTGTCCAATCACACAAATATTTTCGACATGAAAATCATTTCAATGCTGGCAAAAATGAATTTTGACAGTTCATCATAGATGTCAACTTGACACACCTGTGAAGACACTGAAGAACTGACTCTATCAGATTGGCATTAAGTAAATTTCCTCCTAATACCTGATGCAGGAGGACTCAGCCCACTGTAGGCTGTGCCACTCCTGGGCAGTTGGAGTAAAAGTTTGCTGTATGATGAAACTCGGTGAGTAAGTCATGGGAGCACGTCAGTTAGCAGCATCCCTCCATGGTTTGCCTTTTAGTTACCATCTCCAGTTTTGTGATTTGAGCTCCTGCTCAGCCATCTATCACTCAACAATGAACTGTAACCTACAAGGTAAAAAAATTCCTTTCCTTCTCAAGTTGGTTTTGCTCAGAATATTTTACTGAAGCAATAGAAAGCAAACTAGAACAATGGCTCAGTGGACAAAAACACTCACCACTGACCTGATGACCTGAGTTTGATCCTTGGGACACAAGTTATTCTTTTATCTCTCTATATACCTTGTGGCACATGTTCACTTCCTCTCCTCATAAAACTATGCACATAAAATAATTAAAATGTGTAATAAAAAATTCGTGAGGAGAGCTTTGATCTTGAGTGTGTTCTGCATCAGAAGCCTGATGGGCAGTTGTCTCCCTGTCCTGCATCCTTATTACAGTTAGTTTTAAAGAACTCCATAGTGTTTGATGGTTTAGTTTTCTTCTCTGTGTCTCAGGTAATTTGCTTTCAGTTCAAGTAAAATCTGTTTCTGATGATAATTAATTTAAATAATTAGTTGCCAATCACTTTAATAAAGGCACAAGGCTTTGTTGGCTTTCTTCATGCACAGTCTGAATTTAAATGCAAGTGTGGAAAGTTTACTTTAAAAAATTATCTGTATCTTCCATCACTGTGGCCATTCTCAAATTAGCAAGGAACTTGTCATAAAAACTCTATGTAAGCAGGAATGAAAATAAAGACTCTTTGATGCCTTGGATAACGGTACCAAGACCAAGGATTTTCAGAAGTTCTGTCATTTAGGCTATGTAGGGTTAACATTTTTAATACTTATTTGGAGTGTGTGTGTGTAGCTTTTGCATACAAATGTAGCTGTGGTATACATATGGAGATCAGATGAAAACAAGGGAGAACTGGTCTCTCCATATATTACGTGGATTTCCAGGAATCAATCTTAAATCATCAGCCTTGAAAACCAGTGTTCCTCCCTCCAAGCTATATGGATGGCCCAAGTTAATGTTTTTAAACATTTATTATAGTAGCTGTCATTTCTAATATGTTTTATTTTTTTCATAAAAAAATCCCCTATTTGATTCTTGTGGTGACTTATAAGTACTTATGAACATCCCATATTCCACATTTTATAGGTGTTGAGAGAAGTGACTCCTGCTGTCTTCCCATGACGCTAGGAGTTTAGATATCATTGTCTGGCTTACATCTTCAGCCATATTCTCTTGTTTTATTGTACCATTAACTGGACATATGTCTTCTAAGATTATCTCTCTTCATCCTGATTTTGTATATTAATTAATCTGAGATCATTTTTACAAAGGTAATCATTATTGAGTCCCTTAAATTCCAAAATAAATCATTCACAATACATATTTCTCTGTGTTCAGGGGGCATGTTTCTCGCTCTTCATGGCTGATAATTCTGTAAGCTCAGGCTGCATTATTCCCTATACTCAGGTTGCAGGATTCTGTTCAAGATGCTTGGTTCTCTATGTTCATGGTAAATAATGATTCTCCATTTTCAGGCTGCATTTTTATACTTAGTGTGCATGAGTCTCTATGTACAATGTGCATGATACTATACTTGGGGAGCATAATTCTCTATGTGCAGAGTATGTGATTATGTTTAAAATTCATGTGTGTTTATATTCAAGATAGCACTTTCTTTGCCAATAATGCAACAAACTTCCATCCATCAGTCAGCATGGGATCCTAAATGTGTGTCTGTTTCCCTGAATTACTTTTTCCCTTAAATTTCCACATTTAAGGCAAGTATTATTTTTCTCTTTTTAAAATGATATTTTGAAGTTCTTTTTCCTTTTTGTTAGATATTGAACTTAAAGCCTTGTACATGGGTTGCATGAAACACAAATGTCTCAACACCTAAGTTAGGGAACAAATGACAGGCCAACAATACAAGGATAACAGCCAATACAATATGGTGAATGATAAATTAATTTACTGGGGTTACTTATAAAAACACAATAACTCTCACAAGACAGCTACATTACCATAAGCCCATCCTAGTGTGGGTGAATTCACCAAGGCTGGAATCATGAAGATCCCTGTATGACGGAGCAGGTTGGAGAGCCTATTCCAGGAAGCTTGGTTTGCCCTAGTTTCTCAGCTCTCCTTATCGCTTATTTTATCTTAAAGAAGGAAAGGTCTTGCATGTGCTTCTGTTCAATTTTAAGGAAATTCTGAGACTTTCCAGTTGTTTATTTCATAAGTCCAAACTCAGTGTTTCTCAACCTGTAGATTGTAAACCCTTTGAGTGTCAAATAACTCTTGCCTTAGCAGGGTGGAAAACCACTGTTCTAAGCAGTTCACACTCAGTTTAGAACTCTGAGTTCTAAGCAGATTCACACTTCAGAAGATGTTACACAACACTACACTCCCATTATAATACCATTTCCTGGCTTTAAAGTTACATCTTAGGTTCTCACATGACTGTCTAAGCTTCTTCAATGTATACTACATAATTAGTTCTTTAACATCCATCGTCTTAGCACCCAAAAAGCTTCTCAGACCCATTCACTTTTTGCAATTCCAGATGCCATCAGAATCTGTCAAGGCTCTAACCATGACAACATAGATTAGTTTTCTGTAGGGTTAGTGGTCTTGAGTCTGCTCTGCCACAGGTCACAGCCACTGGGGAGGCATAACACAAGACTGTTGCTTGTACTTACCCCTCCTTAGAGCAGCCCCAGGGACACCGTTCAGGGTTGGGGAGCATAGTCTGAGCTATGGGCAGCCAGAGCTAGCTCAGGAGTTCTCAGTCCTGCAGGGAGGCTGGGGCCATCTGGTTTTCAGGCTCTTGGGCACTCAGTCACCACTGGAAGAGTTGAGAATGAAGTGGGAGCCCATGAGCTGGATCTAGTCTGGAACAGAGGGGGAAAAGAGGGGAGAACCAGCAGAATCCTGCAGGAAGGAGTCCTTGACTTGTCAATTGGCTGGCTTGAGCTTGGCTTGGTGGCCATGCCTAGGAGTATAGAGAGTCCTTCTACAGGAGGTTCCACAGTAACTCTTTAAGGCAAGGACTCCTGTGTTGTTCTCCAGGGCAAAAAAGAGACAGTCCATGGTTTTAAGGCATTTATTTTCATGGCAGAAATTAGCTGAGTAAAATTGTACCCCATTTCTCAGGGCTTTGCCTGAAGTTAAAAACCTTTTGCAGAGAAGAATGTCTGGGAAGGGGAGTTTATTGGCTAAGCCTCCAGGCCTTTAGGTACCTCATTAAAATGGAGATCTTTCTTGAGGCTATGTGACTACAGGTCATATCCTTTATCTGTGGAGAAACTTGAGGTGTTACACTTGCATGACTGATGGCCACAAATCTATGGAGGGCTGTAGCTATGTGACAGGAGCCTGGTGCCCAGGAGCGGGGGCAAAATGCTTTCTGTTTTTTCAGGGTCACCAGGGTTTCTAGCCTTTGCTCAACCATGAACCAGGCTGCCTTTCACCGTCTTACAGGTTTTCCATGGTCTTGGACTTCTACGTAAGAAGCATCATAATAAAAATATTTGTAAAATTGTATCAAAAATGACACAGGATGAATTTGTTAGGCCTCCATTTGTGCTTTGAAATTCCATAATTTCCTTTTGTAATCTATAAGACATATGCAAGCCTGACATTGTTCATATATATTTGAATAATAATTAGATTTTTTTTTATGTTTAAAGGTCATAGCTGCAGTCTGAAGCCATCACCAACCCCTTAAATAAACATACCTCAGTGACGGCTGGATTAGACACTCTCTCTAGTGCTCAGGATAGCAGTATTACAATCTAGGATTCTTGATTGGGTTCTTTTATTCTGCCAATTAAAGATTTAAAAGGCAGGAAAAATATTGACCTCAATGTGTGGCAGAGTAGAAATCTCAAACCCAGCAAACAGGAGCAGATAGAATCAATAGTCAAAGCAAGTTGTTTACTGAAGAGAGGAAACTCACACATATAGTGAACACATGGTGATAAAGACCCAAAAAGCAAGTAGGATATTGGCCAAGAGGGAAAACTTAGCCTTTTCTCAAGGACTAGTCTTTTTAAAGTCTCTCTAGCCTTTGTCTCCTCTAACTTAGCACTGGTCAGTTTGAAGAAAGACCTGATGGTTGGTTGGCCCCCAATTGTTATATGATGTGTTCTGATTGAGCCTAGAACTTATCGCATCTCTATCAGCAGGAGACATGCTTGTGGGAGACAAAAGTCTACAGGATCTTTGTTTTAAACCATCAGGCTTTTAGCTCAGGTTAGGAGGGTGAGTGGGAAATCAGCCGACATAACAGTTCACAACCTTCACTACCTAGCCATAGGCACTCTCCCTATCTGTCTACAAGGGAGTCTAATGACTACTCCCACCAATGTTAGGTGGGACTTCATTCGTTCGGTGTATCAATATAAAGTCACTCATTTTCAGTGTGCCGAGCTATTTCTAATCATAGGAATGACAATAATGACTTCTAAACTCTAGTCATCAAAAGTGAAATAACCTTATATTTTAGTTTCTGACTACTATACAATTGAATGTTTAAGTTATAATTGGGCATATTGCTAGTGGCATTTAGTAAGAAGCATATATGCCATATGTTTGTGCTACCTGGAATCCCCCTTTTTTCAACTTTCTCATCCAGAAAGTTGTGCCTTAATTTCAGTTACCATTACCACCATACATGAGTTATTTCTGCTGATACAGGCATGATTGCAAATTCAAAGAAGCCACAAAAATTTTACTTTAGCTTTATTTTAGTTTAGCTGCATATAACCACAGGAAAATTGTGAAGAAAAAAAAGTTCAGATAACAAATAACTCAGTTCCATGTACATAACAATTTAAGACATGCTAACTTTGAAGCTCTTTGAACAGTACTTATAGGGTCAGGACCACACTGCCCTTTTCAGGTACAGCATTGCGGCACAGGTAGGCATACCAGAGTATGATCTCTGGTCATTAATTCTCTCTTACTCTTTGGGGGTTCAGAAGCTAAAGGCTTCTGGCAATTAACTCCCTTTTGCTCTCTAGAAGCCAAAAGCTGATGTCTTCTGGAAATTGACACCTGCTGATAGCAGTAGGGGATTAAGGAAAATAATACAGTTTCTTGGGCACTGTACTCTGACACAGAGGCTGTTCTCTGTCCATGTGAGAAGCTCAGAGACTTTTACATCCTTGTGAGCCAAAGAAAAAGTAAAACAAAAAAGGAAAGAAAGAAAGAAAGAAAGAAAGAAAGAAAGAAAGAAAAGAAAGGAAAGAAAAAAAGAAGAGAAAGAAAAGAAAAGTAATTCAGGTACAAACACAGATAAACACACATAGGATGAAGCAGAAATGGAATAGACCACAATTTTATTGTTCTTAGTTTTTATACCTTCTCAACAAGTTACTTCATTGTAATTATCAGGTGGAACCATTATGGCAGTATTATTGATTATATGGTTTTCTAAATACTTTTATATTCCATATGTTCATAGTAAGTTTAAGTAACTAATTCATGTCATATGTCAGTAAGGTATAAGAATTACCAGCAGAATCTTTCATATGTCTTTCCATTGAGACTAGTACCAGATTTAACATTCCTACCTATTTTCTAGCTCCACACATTCATTACAAGTATAAAGCATTCGTTTCATGTCAAAAGTAAGCAAGGTTTTGTCAAGAGATAAATCATCTGCCTTGAGTCAAATCATTTTGAAGTTGTGTAGAAATGAACTGGTCCATGATTTATTTTCTGTCTTAACACCTATAATAAATTGTCCATTCCCAGTTTATGACCTTTAGTTATTAGATAGTGGCCTTTCTCCTAACCAATAAGGAATCTTTTCATTTATTTTAAATTTGTTCCAAGCCTGTTTTCTTTTCCTAGTGCAATTAGACCATGACACATGAAAGTTTTCAGAGCTCTATTTGAAGCTTTTATTCCACAGGGGGGCTTGAGATCACTTGTATCAGTTTAGTTCTATAAATTTAATATCAGGAATTATGAAATCACCAATTCATTCAAACAGCATTAGTAAATTTTCTACATCTAGAGTCAGAGTCCCCCTTTCATTCTTTGTGGTTTGAATGTGGAATAGGCTCTTATGTGGGAAAACTGATTTCCAGCTAAGCATTGTTTGGAAAGATTGTGGGACCTTTTAGAAGGTAAGTCAACAGGATTAGCCTTCAGATTTTACAGTCAGGCTCCATTTTCCTTTTGTTCTTTCTGTCTCTAGATTAACTATATAACCTAGCAGACTGGCCTTGTCTCTGTCAACAATGCTTACCCACCATGATGAAGTGTATTTTCTCTGAAACTGCCAACCCAAATAAGTCCTTTTTCACTAAGTACTTGTTGACAGGTACAAGAGGAAACCAGGACTGTGCCTTAGTACTGAGTCTGAAGAACAATTCAAATTCAACTCAAGCTAAACTCCTGTTTTAGGGATATGAGAAGAGTTGAACAGGTAAAACTCAAGCATGATAGAGGAGGTCAGTAGGAGATACATGCACATGCACAACTTAGATGAAGATGACTTTCTTTATTCTTTAGTCTCTTGAGGTTTTAGCTCAGGAACAAGTTGAAAAAGTAACCCCTTAAGGAGGTAAACCTTGTCAGTTGAGTGTGTTGTAGCCCCAGTTCCCATGGGAACATCTGGTCCCTCTAGATGGAAGAACACCATAATACATTTTCTGAGAAATGGAAGGTTATTGGTTAAAGAATTTTATCTACAGGTGTGTAACAGAGCATTAAGATCCAACTGAGCTTTGGAATTTCAGGTGTCAGAAAGCATGTACAGTTATAGTCCTTATAATTATAAACATTGTTTGATATCTTGGCCCCACACCTATGGCAGGGAATCACATACACACAAAAAAAGAGCTACAAGAGACAATTAAAGCCCACTGGGAGTGGAGACCTGATCTGACAGAGCCCACACCAGTCGCTGCTGGACTCCCCAGGTATTCAGACATGTCCAGCTTCATAGGTGAGACCTTAAACCTCACCCCAAGACTGGACATACCTGAACAACTGCAACATGGGGAAGTAGATTTCCCACCCAGCTGGAGAGCTGGGTGCCTTTGGTTCCCACCTGTACCTGCCAGGAGCAGAGACCAAGGGCTGGACACCACGCAGCCCACACCCCATTTAAAGCTCAACTCCCCAGGTATTCAGACACATTCAGCTTTACAGTTGCAGCTTGACTCCCCAGGATCTCAGGAAGGACAGGCTCCAATAGAGACAGAAAGGACAGAAAACACCAGACATAATGAGATGTCAAGAGGCAAGCATAAGAACATAAGCAACAAAACCAATTTGAATTGGCAACATCAGAACTCAGTTCTCCCAACAGAGCAAGTCCTGGATACCCCAATACACTCTTAAAACAAGATTCAGATCTAAACTCTCAAGAAGATAGAGGATTTTAAGAAGGATATAAAGAACTTCATTAAATAAATACAGGAGAACACAAGTAAACAAGTAGAAGCCCTTAAAAAGAAAAGGCCTAAATCCCTTAAAGAAATAGAGGAGAACATAATAAAACAGTTGAAGAAATTGAACAAAACCATTCAGGATCTAAAAATAGAAGTAGAATCATTAAAGAAAACTCAAAGAGAGACAGCCCTGGAGATGGAAAAACCTAAGAAAGAGAACACAAGTCTCAGATGTAAGTATCGCCAACAGAATACAAGAAATAGAAGAGAGAATCTCTTTGGCAGAAGATACAGTATAAGAAACAGACACAACAGTCAAGGACAATACAAGAAGCAAAAACGTCCTATCTCATAACACTCAAGAAATCCAGAACACAATGAAAAGACTCAACCTGAGAATAATAAGTACAGAAGAGAGTGAAGATTCCCAACTCAAAAGGCCAGCAAACATATTCAACAAAATTATAAAAGAAAACTTTCTTAACCTAAAGAAAGAAATGCCCATAAACATATAAGAAGCTAAACAGAACACTAAACATATGAGACTAGGAATGAAATTCCTCTCATCATATAATAATTAAAACACCAAATGCACAGAACAACAACAAAAAAAAGAATATTAAAAGCTGTAAGGGAAAATGGTCAAGTAACATATAAAGGTAGACCTATCAGAATTACACCAGACTTTTCACAGAGATTATAAAAGCCAGAAGATCCTGGGAAGATGTCATACAGGCCTATAAGAACAAAAATGCCAGCCCAGGCTACTATACCCAGCAAAATTTGCAATTACCATAGATGGGAAAAAAGCAAAGTATTCTAAGACAAAAACAAATTTAAACAATATTTTTCTACTAATCCAGCCCTACAGAGGACAATAGAAGAAAAAAATTCAACACAAGGAGGTAAACTACACCCAAGAAAAATCAAGAAATTAATCTTTTTACAGCAAACCCAAAAGAAGAGAAACACACAAATTTTATTCCAACTCTTAACAACAAAAATAACAGGTAGCAATGATCTCTCAACAGCATTGGACTCAATTCCCCAATAAAAAGACATAGGCTAACAGACTGGACACATAAACAGGATCCATCATTTTGCTGCACACGAAACACACCTCAGAGTCAAAGACATTTCCTCAAAGTAAAAGGAAGGGAAATTTTTTTCCAAACAAATGTTCCCAAGAAACAAGCTGGAGTAGCCATCCTAATATCCATGAAAATATACTTTCAACAGAAGTTATCAAAAAAGATAGGGAAGGTCAGTACATAGTTATCAAAGGAACAATCCACAAGGAAGAACCCTTAATTCTAAACATCTATGCCCCAAATGCAAGGTCACCCACATTTGTAAAAGAAACACTACTAAAGCTCAAAGCACACATTGAACTCCACACAATAATAGTAGGTGATTTTAACGCCTCACTCTCACCAATGGACAGATCACAGAAACAGAAATTAAACAGAGACACAGTGAAACTTAAAAAAACTTATGAATCAAATGGATTTAACAGATATCTACAGAACATTTCACCCTAAGACAGAAGAATGTATCTTCTTCCCAGCACCTCATGGTACCTTCTCCAAAATCAACCATATACTCAGACAAAAAACAAACCTCAACAGATACAAGAACATTGAATGATCTCATGTATTCTATCAGACCACCACAGACTAAGGCTCGTCTTCAATAGCAACAAAACCAACAGAAAGCCCACATACACATGAAAGCAGAACAAGTGTCCATTCCTGGGCATATACCCAAAAAATGTTCCATCATATCACAAAGACACATGTTCCACTGTGCTCATAGCAGCCTTATTTATACAGCCAGAAGCTAGAAACAACCTAGATGTTCCTCAACAGAAGAAAGAATACAGAAAAATGTGGAAGATATACACAATTCAGTACTACACAGTGATTAAAAACAATGACTTCATGAAATTTTCAGGCAAATGGTTAGAACTAGAAAAAATCATTCTGAGTGAGGTAACACAGATACAAAAGAACACACATGGTATGTACTCACTGATAAGTTGATATTAGCCCCAAAGATCACAATGCCTACGATACAACCTACAGGCTGTATGAAGGGTAGAAGGAAGGAAGATCAGGGGGTGGATGCTTCAGTTCTGCATTGAGTGGGAGACCAATTATTGGAGATGGAAAGAGAGAGGTAAAAGAAGGAAGAAAGGTGGAGGAGAAAATAAGGTTGGCAGTATCAGAATCTGGAGGATACAAGAGAGTGAGGTAAAGGAAACCAAATAAAAATAGGTAGCAGGGGGATGAGGAACTGAGCATAGCCACTGGAGGGTCCCAGAAACCAGAGAAATGTGAGTATCCCAGTACCCAGTGGGATCGACTTTAGCTGTAATGCTTAGAGAAGGAACAGATAGAACCTGTGGAGACTATCCCAAGGCATGGCCCCTGATCTAGGGATGGGGCCACCCAGCCATCTCAAAGTTTTTTAACTAAGAAATGTTCCTGTCCAAAGGAAGAACAGGGACAAAAAATGAACAGAGAGTGAAGAAAGGGCCAACAAAGGAAGGGACCAAACCTGTGAATACATCATGTCTGCAGACACCAAACCCAACACTGTTGCCATGGTCAAGAGGTATTTGAGGACAGAAACCAAGTATGGCAGTTCCTGGGGAGGTCAGGCCAGCAACTGACCATTACAGATGCTTATGCTTAGCCAACCATCAGACTGTGTTCAGGGAACCGGATGCGGGAGCTGACAGAAGAAATAGAGGAGTGGAGGGGGGATTGAACCCATTTGAAGAACAACATAGGTTGGCCTGACCACCCAGTTCTCCCAGAGACTAGATCACCAACCAAGGAGTGAACCTGGACGGATCCACAGCACCAGATACATGTGTAGCATAGCATGGCCTTGCCTGACAGCAATGAGAGGGGAGGCCCTTGATTAGAGAGAGAGGTTTGATGCCCCAAAGTAGGGGGATGTTGGAACAGTGGCACTGGCAAGTGTGGATGGGGCGGGGAGCACTCTTCCCAACTCTGGTGATATCTAACCAGTGTTCAACCAGAAACCATGCTGTCCTTTCATAGTCCTACAACACCCCCTTTTCCTTTTTAAAAGAGAGGCATCACTAGCGTGACTGTGTCATTTGTAGTGAAAATTTTGGGTAAGGTGAAAGTATTAAAAGAAAATACTACACAGGCTTGGGTGGTAGCACAATTAAGTCACAGGGTAAGGAGGTTGAGGGTGGGACTTGGGAAGACAAGGGATCATTGAACCAATTAATTGTTCCACAGGTTGTTCAGTTTGAGGGTAATAACATCAGTTTTAAACATTTGATTAATCTAGATAGACATCATGTTTTCCTTACTAACATGTAACTTTCCCCAAATTCAGTAGCCATTTGACTGGCAAAGAAAGTTTATCTGTAACTGGAAGGTCCAAGTCAGTCCTCTGAGTGACTCAGTGTATGTCTCTGGATCTCATTGTGTTTCTCAGGAGTCTTCAGTCAGATGAGGTGTCTGGAGGAAGGCAGCTTGTTGTCCCAGGCAGGTTCCAAGAGATGTCATTTTCTCTGCTGGATTTGTGGGAGCAACACTGTCCTTTTCCTTTGTGTGGGTAGCCTGTAGGGTGATCACAACAGGGGAGCAGAACCCAGGCCATTGGATGTCTGCAAAGGGTGGGTTGCAAGCATTAAGCTACTTGGGAGCGAGCATGTCACGGTCTGCCACTATGATCCTAGAAAAGCAAGAGTGTTTGAGGAATTTAGTCTTGGAAGGCATCCTTTGAGTCTGCTTTGAATGGCTGTGAAAGAGAATATTATGTAAATTATGTATCTGGGATAGGCAGCAACAGTTTATCTGTAAAGGCAAACTAGTTATTAATTAGGGGTTGGAAAACGGTGATCAGCTGTGGAAGTAGATTCGGTGGCCTTTGAGCCTTAAAAAAAAAATCTCAAACAAGTTGAAAAAATTTTGGACATCTATCATGAATGTTATGGAGAAAAAACAACATTTAAATGAAGCAAGAAAATTTTGGGTTGAAAAGTACAAACATTATTTCAGGTGTTCGTGTTGGGGAGAACAAGCATTTAAAAACTTGGGTTAAGGGTCTCACATGAGTCTCTCCATTGTTTTTGAAGCGTTTAGATGCAGTGGGGGAGGGGCCTGCTCTGTCACATGGTGGCTGTGTGCTCTAGCAGGGAGGTTTCCTTTATTCCCCGTTTGTTCTTTCTAAGCTGGTAAATCCTAAATGAAAGGAAGAAAGGACAACCTTGACAGTACAGTCAGGGTTTGTAAGGAGCAGAATAAAACTTGCCACTATCGATAATAATTAAAAAAAAAAAAATGTGGCCATGGAAGGCAGATCTGAGGGTGAGTATAAAGACAAGATAAGAGGCACACCCAAAGGAACAGTATGCCCTCAGTTGTAATTGCCTGAGAGGTAACCATGGTAACCAAGCCTTAGCTGTCTGTATATGAGCAATAAAAACCTCTGCCTTAATTCTGATTTGTTGAAATTAACTTAAAGACTTCTGGTCTGGCCCATGCAAATTTGCTCATTCCCAGAGCTCCACAGAGATGTCTTCATCCTGAGATGAGCCCACTGCTCAGACTGTCTACAGACAACTGAGAAAGCTTGTATTTCACTGACCAGATTTCCACCTGTCCGCAAGACTGTCTGGCAGAAAGCTCCCACTAGTCCGCAAGGCAACTGTGGACCAAATTTCACCAGAACCATGGCTGCATCCCAGATCAATTTTCCACCGAACCCAGATTTCGGTCAGACACACATGGTGAATGAACCTTACCTGTGGTGCCAACATCGGGTCAGGCTGGAGGTTAGTGTAGAGTGTGTTTGTGTGTGTGTGTGTGTGTGTGTGTGTGTGTGTGTGTGTGTGTGTGTGTGAGAATGCAATGCCATTTCACTACTTGTTTGTCTATTGTCATTTATAAATAAATAAGCTAGTTAGACCTTTCCTCCAGGTTTGAGACTTTTTCATTGCCTCTGTACGTGGTTGTAATTTGTGACAGTTTACAGCATTTCGAGACGGCCAGAAGGAGTGAGAGGCACTTGAAAGACTGACCCATGGATGAGACACATGGGAGAAAAAGAAAGAGAGAGAGGCGTAGTCTTTGAATTAGGTCAGGAGTTACTCACTCTCCTTGAGTTCCATAGTGAGTCTTTGTGGGCCTCCAGCTAGGGTTATACTTGAAGCTGGTTTGCCCACATCCCCTACCAGTTGTTGGGTTGTAGTGAGCGTGGGTCCTGTTGTCTTGATGTGTCGGTTCTACCTCTGTCTGGCCACATGGCTAGGGCCTCTCATGAGGACAGAAGCACAGGAATTTGACTGTGTTCACTCCATGTCAGGCAGACGTTGGGCTATATGAAGCCCCAGGAGTCTGCTCAGGGTGGGAGAGCACAGTCTGAGGTCGTGCAGGGAGCCAGAGCTGTTGGGTTGAGGGTCCCCAGGACAAAATGTGGCTGGACTGTCTGGCTCTTAGGCCCTCGTGCTATCAGGTGCCACAGGGAGTTTATGGAAGGGCCGAGACAGAAATGGGGGCATACAGGCTAGATTGGCCTACAGCTGAAGATGAGAGGGGAGAGGGATGAGCTCTGCCTGTGTCCTGCAGGGATGAGAGTCTTGGTCACGGCTACTGGCTTGGCTGGGTCACGGCTGGCTCAGCTTGCTTGCTTGGGTTGCTGAGACTCTGTGGCTGAGAAAGTAGAGAGGTCGTCAGTGGGAGATTAGGCTGTGGCTTTGTAGTTGAAAACCTCCACTATTCCCCACGGCGGGTCTCAAAGAAGGGAAATAAGCTATAATCTTAAGATATTTATTGTCATGGTGAGAAATGGTTGAAACTAAACTCCGATATTTTCAGGGTGGGCCTGAGGTTAAATACCTTTTGTAAGGAGGAGTGTCTGGAAAGAAATGTTTAATTGGCTATGCCCCTCTGGCCTTTAGATTCCTTAATAATAGGGAGATCTTTCTTGAGGCTCTGTGGCCTGTAATCACACCCTCTACCTGTGGAGTGGCGAGGGGGTGTTGTCCTAAGTGCCTGGAGGACCCCACTCTATGTCAGTCTTTGGCCTCGTGTTAGGAGCCTGTGTCAGGAGCTTGAAGTCTGGAAGATTGATGAAATTCATGCCGAAATGCATGCAGTCCCTTAGACCTGGGGTCTCTGGTGATTTCTAGTGGTGCTTGTCCAGAAATCATGCTGTCCTTTCATGGTCATACACTCTCATACAGGCAAAAGGGAGCAGGGAGGGCATATGTAGGATGGGGGTGGTGAAGGGGTAACCAGGAAATGGGATATCATGGGATGAAGGTTGGTGGAGGGGGTAACATTGGATATGTAAACATATGGAATGATTAATAATATTAATAAAAAAAGAGACACTATTCTCTTAGTGTCAGTACATAGAAATGCACAAAGTTAAAACAGAGACATAAAAGATGTTAGTAAAATTTGATGGGCTAGGAAGATGACTCAGTCATTAAAGCTGGCAGATCAAGCTTGAGGACCACAATTAATATCCTCAGAGCCCAGGTCTTGCAGGCATTATGCTTATCCCAGCACTTGGGAGACAAGTCGGAGCGTGAACAGAGCAAGCTATCTAGCCAGACTACCTGAGTTGAGTAGCTCAAGGTTCATCAAGAGATCCTGTATGCTGCACTCTAAGAGGACAAGTGCATATATAAATATAAAAGAAGAAACTCATTCCACAAAAATCAGATCTTCCTGCTCCTGTCACTAGAACCACAGTAAATACCTAACACAGCCTGGCTCTTGGACTAAGTCCTCACTCTGCTCCATTCCGGTAATCTAACAAATCATTCCTAGCTTTTAACAATTACAAAACTTTTAAGAGTTTCATTAACTTTTAAGGGAAAATTAAAAAATCCCCAAAATTAAAGGCATGAAGCAAACTGAAGAATAATCTTGAGATATTAAAAAAAAAAGAAACCTAATATAGTGTCAGTATCTTAAGGATGCTTTATAAAACAGCAACAATCAAGAATGAATGCATGAAATGAGCAGAGAGAAAAGAGTTTAAGGCATAAAGGCGATGCAAGAAGTCAAAAGCATTGTCAGAAGTGAAGATTGACTTACTCTCACCAGAAGACTCCACACAACTGAAAATTAGTGAGCGGAAAGACAGCTCATCAGACACTTCACTAGAATAAATTGCAAACATAAAATCAGAATTTAAAAAAATTAAAGAGTCACGTATCACGGGCCAATTTCAAAACAGTTAAAATAGCTATAATTACAATATTAGAAGGAAACTGTGTGAATGGAGAAGAACTGTTCCAAAATTAAGAGACACCCTATAAAATTAGCAAACCTAGAAGGCTGGACCCATAAAGTTCTTTGTAGTTGATAGCTGCTTGTGGAGGAAAAATAATTCTTTTTTAGTAGTGTGACCACTGGTAGTTTGCACCTGCACGTATGTGTAGGCTTTGATTTTTGAAAACCCACTTTTAATGAGGGTTGTCAAATGCTTCAATCTCACGCCCCTCTTGCCTGCCATCCGAAGCTAGAGGAGCAATGATGGTAAATAGAACAAGAGAATTTGGACCTATTTAGAAATAGTTCCTTGGAGTGATTCCAATCTCCATTTGTCAGGTTACCAGCAGTCCATTTCAGTAGTGTCAGGATAGCAAACTGAATCAGCAGCGGTGACATGATCTAGCAGAAACAGCCAGTCCTCCACTGAGACAGCAGTAGTGAACAGGACCAGCCAAGTCATTGACAGAAGTTGTCTGTCTTGCCTCTCTCAAAGAGGTGAAGATCAGTGAAGATAAAGACTGAAGACGAACACAGTGTTACAACGCTAGCTATGTAACCTCACCATTACTGTCCATTGAGTCCTATTTATACTCTCTTCAAGTATCATGTGTCCTCCCACAGGTCTTGCCTCCACAAAACCCCACGGGAGCTAGTCTGTATCACCTGACATATCCAGAAATTTCTACTTTATTTATGGGCAGTACTAATTGGTCTTAGTAGATTATTAATAAGCAAATAATCACTCATCAAAACAAACAAACAAACAAACAAACAATAAATAAAGTGAAGATATGAAGTTAGGAGAGGTGTATGTTGGGGAGTTATCTAGGGAATATTGTAGTAGAGAAATGAGAACACATTTCATGATATACTTGAGAAGACTAACAGCTAGTGTTACTACAGTACTCAGGCCTTTGGTCAGACAATTCTGACAGGAAAAGTTTGATTTCCACACTGGGACTCCTTATTCTTCTGTGAGTTTGATGCTTAAGATCCTACAATATCTCCCAATGATATTTACATCAGGACAGTGAAAAATAGTATGTATATTTCAAATATTCAAAAATATTTGTATCCTTCTAAGGCACTCTACAGTACAAGCTAACCAAAGCATATGGTGTCAAGCCTTCATCAGAATCTATAAGGCCCAAGGAAAGAAAAGTCTAGGTGTCTTCACATTCAAGCTTTCCAAAAGTAAGATGGAAAATGACTGTCCTAGCCACAATGAAACATTATGGCAAAAAAGGGAATGAAGTATATGTCAAATTTCATGATCTAGAAATATAGTTATATTACATGATTTTATCAGTAGACACAGGGACAACATTTGACAAAATCCAATATTTTGCACTGCAGAAAAAAGAAAAAACACACTTCACATGTTATGAATATAATGAACATTCACAATATAATGAAAATACCAAAAATAAAACAAGAATAAAATAATTGCGATCACAGTAGATAGACAGTGAATGCAGCATTTTCTTTTGAGGTTAGGACAATACAATATACAAATATCTATTCTAGTTTAGCAATATTGTATATAGATTGAAGCCAGGGTAACAAGAAAATAAAATAAAGGACTCCATAGATTTTAAGAGAGAAAAGTGTCTTTATTTACAGAAGATAGAGTATTAGGCATGAAGTTTTATTCCATTAACTGGGTCTGAAGTGTTCATGATGGTGTTGTTTCTATAGTAATGCTGCCATTAAGAGGTAAGATTCAGAGAATCTTATTTACAACGGCATCAAAGGAATCAAATGCTTCAAATTCACTTTAATAAAGGAAAAGCATATTTATACTCTGGACACTATAAAATATTACTGAGTGGTATTTAATACAATAAAATATTCTTTTTGTTTGTTTGGTTTGAGGTTTGTTTTTGTTTGTTTTTTAGGTAGGTCTTGTCTCTGGCTTTTCCTAAAACTCGTTTGTAGGATGTGACCTCAAAGAGATCTGCCTGCCTCTGCCCCTCAACTGCTGGGGTTAAAAGCATAAAAATTATTGTTATGTAATTCCCCATATTTCATTAAATGAGCAACAAAATTCTAAAAATTAATTATGAATATGGTTATATGTAGTAATTCTCTAAAATCCATAGGGAAAGAATGTACAACTTTAATGAGCTTTATGTACATATTAATGAAAAATAAAAATTTGAAATGAAATAATTTTGAATACTTTTCAAATAATAAAATGCACATGTATATAACAAAACATCTTGATAGTATCTGTTTATAGCAAGTAACAATGTTCTAATATAGAAAACAGAAGCTATCCAAAGAAATTTAAAAATATTTTATTTTTTTGATCAAAATACTAAGTATCTCCATTAATCTATTTTCAAGATGAACTACAGTTTTAAGATTAATATAAGTCTAGAAAGACATTAAGCACATGCTGTAAACATGACTTTACCATATGATACGCATTGGCTGGAACAGCACCAAAGAAGTCAAATGAGACAACAGAACACATTTATTCAAATTGAAACATAGAATACTGACTAAGTAAACAAAGCAACACGATGTTGGCAAAAGTAGAGAACAGTAAATTGATAACAAACAGTAGTGAGGGTTAAGACATACAAACAGAAACTGATAAAAAACAACACTGAACATTTTGTTAAATGCTTAAAAACAATTGACACCACTTCAGCAAATGTTACTAAAATAATTGAACAATTAATTAAGAGATAGAGTTGTGAGTTAAAGGAGAGAAAGGGAGGGGAGACAATTAACTTAAACACGTATTTTACACTTTTGTAGTTTTATAAGAATTAATTTAAAATACAAATTTTAAAACTATGCAAGTTTGAAAACATTAGCAAAATGTTTACAAAAACCTTCAATTTGGTCATGAGTTTTCTGGGTTAATACTGAAATCACAATCCATAAAGCATATAAATAACCAATATTATTAAAGATCAATATATGACACTATTAAGTGATGTCAATGATGATCTATGGATGAATGAAATATTTATAAAGTATATGTCATATTAAAGACAAAATACAAGTAACTCAAACTAAAATGAACACAAACAGATGAATTTTAAACTGTGCTAATTTTTCTTTTTGTTTCTTTTAATGTATAGCTTTTTTTAAAACAAATCATAATCCTTACTTTTTCACACAAGGGTTATAAACACAAAAAGGCAGGCTGAGGGGAAGGGGATGACACAGGAGCATAGGTGTTCAGGGCGAATACAGATATCTTTCAGAATAGGGTATCAGAATTCTTCAAATACACTGTAATATAGGAGATAGGCAGACACAAATACATGTGTGAATATATGATTAATATAACTGGTAACTTAAAAATTGAAAATTAAAGCAACAGCAAAAGACTATGGCAGGGTTGTAGGAATTGCTGAGGTCTAGAGTCGGCAGTATTATACACTAGTGAAAATTCAAAGTAATAAAAACATTCACTCTCTGGGCCTGATAATGTCAAACCCTGGTCAGCACAACTGTACAAAAAAAAAAAGCCAAAACCTTGTACAATGCTTCATAACCTCTATAGTGAGGATTACAAGCATCCTGTGAAGCTGTGTATGATATGATATGGCCTATGATATGGCCCAGAGCTTGTTCACTAAATGTTTACCCATCTAATTTGTAATCCAAGCTCACATGAATTCATTGTATTACCATTTCTATGGGTTCATTCATAATGTCCCATACCTGGAATCAATTAAGATATTCAGTAAGGTACATATAATCAAGCTATGCACCTGTGTTCAAGGGAATATTACTATGTCTTAATAATAAGTGTGTGCTTCCTGAGTACAAAAAGTATGTGAAGGAAGTTTACTGAATGTATATTCTGAGAAAAAAATTTAATAAAGTCACATGCTCTATAAAATTCCTATATTTCAAATGAATCTGTCAAAAGTGCAATGAAAGCAAAAATACAGAGGAAATTGTTGGTAGCAGAGCCTTGGGGTAAGGAGACTGAACAGGAAAACATGTGAACAAATAAGATGCAGATCATGTCTCTGTCATTTCATAATTGTGAAGAGATGATATGTAGCATTTGTCAGAACAAATGAAATGTTGTATATAATTAGTGAACACCACTATATATAAATCAGCAAGTAGTTTAGAAGGTCAGAGTATTACAGTATGATGTACCAAATTTGCACAAGTATCTATAATCATGTAAGCTGGTCAAATAGCTCTGTAGCATGCTTGGTGTGGAAGCACAAGTTCAGTCCCAGAACCTACTTTCGAAAATATGATATGTTGAATTTGAAATCCAAGCACTGGGAAGGCAAAAGCATATGAATTACTGAGGCTGGCAGGTTAGCTTAGCCGATTCAAATTATGGTCCCGAGTTCTGCTTCCTCTCTTGGAGTGTCTGGGTGATTTTGCACACAGGGTGGGAAAGGATAAAGTGTAGCTCTGAATGGATGGATTATAATTATATAATAATATAATAATATATAATATATAATAATATATAATATATATTATATATAATATATATTATGAATGTATATAATATATATTATATACTTATAATACATATATAATATATCATATATCATATATATTATATATTACATTATATGTTATATATAATATATTATATATATAATATATAATATATAATATAATTATTATATAATTATATTATATATTATATATATAATTATATAATTATATTATATTAACATAATATTATAATAATATATAATTATATAATATAATATAATATTAATATATTATATTATATTATAATAATATTATATAAGATATAAGATATAAGATATATGATATAAGATATAAGATATAAGATATATGTTATATGATATATGATATATGATATATGATGTATGATATATGATATAAATAATATATATTATATATTACATAATATATATAATTTATAATATATATTATAATTTAATACATATAATATATAATATATAATAATATATATTATATAATATTATATACAAAATATTCATGGTGAACAAGCGCTATATAAACCTTGGAGAGTGGGAAAGGGTTTTTCAGGTGAGTGTACATTGGCTGAGACTTAAGGAACTGGGAATGCCTCATGCTTTCTTAGCTGGTTTCTGTAGGGTGAAAGGAAGTGGAACCTCAAAATTCATCAAGGACTAAATGACATTCCTTAGGAAGAAGAGCTGAGAGTCAGGTTCCCAGATAAAAAGTAAGTCGTCTGTTTTACACCAAAGTTGGGGAACCATCCAATCAAAGTAAAATATTACCTTAATAGTAGAGTTTTCCCCAAACCCAAAAATGACCCTGTCTCAAAGTACAAGGTGGACAGACACTGAAGAAAGCACCTCAAGTCAGCCTTTGCATCTATATACAACACAAGTACAACTGCGTACACATGTGTGTTACACACACACACATGTATATATGCATGCAATTCTTTACAGGATAAAATGACTTAGAACAAATAACACAGTATACTAATTAGGCCCCATCACACTATCTTGATGCTAGTATCCAGTTCCATTAAAGGAACAGATTCTTCAGGGAAAAATAAAAAATAGACTACACCTGCTGATGTGAACACTCGAAAATATTTAGTTTATGTTCTACAGCATAATAAAAAAAAAGTCTGGGTACTCTGTGATGGAAAAGGGACCGAAAATTCCATTTTCTGGGCATTAAAGAGACACGGCAATTGTGAACTCAAACTAGCTGTAGTTTCCTGTGCTGAACTACACCAGAACGACCCTATCAATAGTCAATCATGTATCAGGGAGGAGCTCATGGGGCAAACCTCTCTGTAATGAATTATTGACTAAAAATACATTCTGCAGGATGGATTGTCATTGGTTTACCTACTAGTTAACTCATCAAAGGATAGTTCAGAGTCCCTGGTTACAGAGGTGGCCCTGGTTTTGGTCACAGCCAAAACTCAGGCATAAAACAAAACAAAAAGTCATGAATATGTGTTGATGTTGTTGCAATGGGTTTAATTTTCCTTGGAACTCTGGGTCACACAAGAATCACATCATAGAGGAGAAATGTAATATGAGCCTGAAGCAACTTGAATGCCTAAACACAAGAAAAGTTCTACATATAAACAGATATTCACATGGACACAAACACACAGAGACACAAATACATAGACACAGACAGACACATATAAAAACACAGAGATGTAGACATACACACAGAAACACATACATATGTACACAGACAAAATAAGTATAATAAAATTAATATAGGTTAAAAACATGAAGGGGCAAATTATTAAAGATTCCAAGCATAGAACTCTGAACCACATTAACATGTGCAAACACACACACACACACACACACACACACACACACAAAACAGCATAATACTATGTAATCTTTATTATTAAAAGGTCAAAGGAGAGAGTGGAAGAGAGAGAGAGGAGGATGGGGAAGGAAAGGTTCACAACAGGACCAGACAGATAAGCAAGCACTAATACCATTACAGCATAGAAACATTAACTATTGAAATCTGAATCTAAAGAATTTTTACAATTACAGTGTCCTAGAACCAGCCAGAACCTGGGGATCTGGCCATGCCTGTGGGAAAGTTTCTTGACTACCCTACTAATTGTCATGGAATAATCTATTAAACTGTTGACAGGATCATTTTCTCGCTGGGATCCTGCATTGAATGAGGTGAAGAAAGTGACAGAAAGACTGGAATGCACATATCCTCTCTAGTTCCTACTGGAGGACACAATGTCACCAGCTGTTTCAAGCTCCTGATACTTTGACTTAGCCAACACAGTGGATTTTATCTGGAAATATGAGCTACATGAACATTTTTTACATTGCTTATATTGGATATTTTTTCACAGTCACTGAGAAAGAAACTTAGAAATTTTACTGCTTGTGATAGATTATAGTATGTTGAAGTAAAGAACTACTGCAATGCAGTAGACATGAGGAATCCACAGCCATAGTCATATTAGTGAAAGAAAACACACAAATGGAAGTAGAAAGTCATAAAAGACAAGAATTTCTCCTACTAGTAAATGAGCTTTGAAATAAATCTTATCCCCTTTTACAATTTTCCATTGACTCTGCCCATCACTGATACAACACCTCTTCTTTATCTTACTATGTGTGAACATTCATGGTACTTAATGCTTCTATAGAAACTCTGGGTGCAATTGAAATGGGTCAGGTTGTGTGGACACCTTTAAAGTAAACACAGATAGTCTTATAATTTATTTGTTTGTTTGTTTAACACACTGCAACATAGTTTATTCTTATCCAGAGAAAAGACAGAAGCAGGACCCTAAGACTAGCATTTCAACACTGCAGTGTCTCTTTCAATGCTTTCTTGGTTTCACTAAAAATCTTAGAAGTTAGCTTTTTTTGTAGGCACACAGGTTTAGCTACAGGACCATGTGTGAACATTGGACAGAAGTAATTTGTCATTTAAAAGTCTTCATGCCATCACCTGTATTTTGGACGGCACATTGAAGAATGAGTTATGAAGTTCACAGGGCACCATCATCATAATCGGTATTCTTTACTAGGGGGTAAAATCTCCTGGGAGGTTTTAGTACATTTGCTGGCAAAATTGACTCTCAGCTTGGCAAACCTAGACTCATCTAGGAAACAAATTCTGGGCATGATTACGTATGACTTTCTAGTCTGGCTCATTAAAATGAAAAAATTCATTTCAAACTTGAATGGCACTACCCCAAGAATATGAGGTATGAGAAGTCAGATCTATCTACTAGACATCGTTCTATCATCCATCTGCCAACCATCTATCTGGATATTTATTTGACTATCTCCTATTATCATTTTTTCATTCTTCCTCTCTACATGTCATCTATTTTCTCCTGTCTCCATTTATACACATATTTTTATCCATAGTATATCATCTAACAACTATTTTCATCTATCTATCTATCTATCCATCTAGCTAGCTAGCTATAATCTATTTGTCTCTCTGTATCTGTTCCATGGTGAATAAAATGTAAAGGAAGTAAAAAAGGCAGAAAATTGAGGTAAGGAGAGCTAGGCCTGAGTCCTTCCAAACAAATCATTTAGTAAAATAGAAAACATTGAATTATTCACAAGAGGGGGCCTTCAAAAACTTTTATTCCTCTGTTCTATCCCAGCTCTAAACTTTCCATCATTGTCTCATTGCCATCAAAGTACAGTATCATTTATGATACTGCTGAAAATATACCAAAAATGGCTAAGAAAAATTAATCACTCATTTTGATTTAGTATTTTCTTCTGTCCAGTAACGAATGTGGATCACATTCTATTGACTTCCTCTGCTTTTGTTCCATTAAAATTAACGCAGACTGTCATGCCATAAAGTAGCTAATGTTGGCTTCCAGTTCATTGCTTGACAGATCATTCACCATGAAAATCAGGTGTTAATGAAATTATATGTGAGGCAGGCTCCTCTAAACTGCAATTGCCACAGGACTTAGTTTTGAAGTAGATGATAGATAGCATCAGAGATGATAAAGGTAAAACTTCACTCAGAGCTCTACAGTGATAAAGCATTGCATGCAAATTACGAGGATCAAATAATTTAGTTAACCAGATATATTTCCAGTGGTACCCAGAAATATATTAATAACTCATGTGAATTGAGAAACATGCTCTGTAGGGAAAGAGAAAATTATGTATTCATAAAAGTCTATTATGTATAAAAAAGATTTCACATGTAAATCTTTGAGAACATTGGTCTGCACATTTAGTTTAGCGCTCACCAGCATCTGGAGGAAGGTTTCCCATACTGTCTTTGTAAAATTGTTTTTGTTGGATTAGTTTCCAGTCTTTCTGGCAGGCACTTTGCATAATACACTACTGGAGATATGAATAAGAACACCTCAGGTTTTCAACTGCATTTTCTCTTTCTCAATAAAATTTCTCTAGACTCAATTTGTATATGGGAAAGAGGAATGACTCCTTCTTCTGTACTGTTGCTCTAAGAGTACCATGATTTTTCAAAACAAAGACTCAGCTGGAACATCCATCCATGTTAGTGATTCAAAGCTATCTTTTAACTCAAAGTATCATATGATCATGAAATGGATTTGAGAAATCTCATCAAATGCTGCAGTGTTACTCATTTGAGACTTGGTTGGACATCTACCTACCTAAAATGTGACATCTTTTAGGTGACACATTCAAGTTTCAAATATCCATTCCTAAGTTCAACTAGGTAATATTACCCATCACACACAGCTTCTAATACACAGTCATAGTGTGATGTTCACAGTTAATTCTTTCGAACTGTCTATGACCCTGTGGGGCACAGCTCTTGGCTTCTTTGAATGGTTCATTGATTTTTACTCCTGAACTGGTAAACATGGTCATATTATTCACATATTAGAACAGAAAAGTTTGTACATATCACAAATTTTAAGTAATATAAACAAGAGTTTCTAAATGAAACTGAAAAATTTGAAATTCACTAAACGTTTTGGTTCCAATAATTAAAACCAGTAGTCTTCGTTACTAAATTTACTTGTTTCCATGAAAGCCATATGATACAGAGTACTTTAGTACTTTAGTTTGCTGCCTAGAAGTGGTACCCATTAATAGAATTGCCAGGTAATTTGTTCAACCTGCTTAAGAATATTTCTTACTGACCTTTGTAGTTTTATTGTCTTTCTCCAATAATTTTCAAAGAATAATGTAATGAAGTAACAACAAAAAACCCTTACCCGTGCTATGCAGTAAATATAGGGACTGTCATCTTCTTTGGTGGAGTTGATACCACAATTAAAGACATCTCACATATGTGTTTTTCTGAAACACTCATGACTCTGTACTTCTCTAGAAGCTATATTGGGTTCCTAAGTCTTTCTCTCCTTAATAAGGGATAGTAAGAACCATGTGCTCCTCCTAACAGTGTGAAACTCATTGCAAGATACACAGGGGTCTGCCTCACATGCCTTTATTTTAAATATGTCTAGGATGCTCTCCCTCTGAACTACCTTTCCACTACCCACCACTTCTTTTATCTCATCCTTCAGCAAAGGATTGTGGTGCTCAATACATATGGCAATTTGGACTTAATGAGAATCACCAAAGAAACAAGTCTCTGGGCATAATACCTGTGAAGGAGTATCTCAATTGAGTGGATCAAGCCAAATATGAACAGTATAGATTCACAGACATAGAAGTGGCTGAAAAAGAGTTAGGAGCTGCAACTGATGAAATCATGACTGCATATGCTACCCTGGCACTGGAATAGATGCCAGGGTTTTGGTGTTCTACGTTTTGGTCCTCTCACTAAATATGAATTCTGTATAACTGTGTTTTCTGCACACCTGCACATGATTGGGACCTTCAATGTTTCAATGTGGAAGATGGAGGGGTTTATGAGGCCTCACCCCTCCCTGGAGGGACTAATTACAACATCACTTAAAATACTGAGCCCTGACCTCATTCCCTTCCATAAGCAATGTGAGAGTTATTAGAGGCATGTGACTGCAATATTTACAACACATTCTGTCTTAGACTTGTGTTTCTCTGTCTCATCCCAGACCAATATCTAGATTACTTCCTATATCATCTGTCAGGGAGTTCATAGAATGCCAAAAACTTTAATATGTCAAAATACTAGATAAAGTAAACAAACCATCTTTTCTAATGATGTAAACACAAATAGAGGATTATTGCTGTGTTGAAATCTAATGAAAGGGGGGAAAATAATGACCAAGATTTGAATACAAGCCCCATTTCTCAAATAGGGAACCCTTAAGTACTGACTAAATCTAATTGAAGTTACAACAACAAAATCTGTATTTGGCCTTTATTCCTGTCATTGATTGATTTATTGAATAAATTGTATCAACTTGTGTTAATTTTACAAAATAACAGGTTCCTGTAATAGTTTAAGATTCATTTAGTTTGTGTGTGTCTGTCTGTGCCTGTCTGTCTGTATGTGTATGACTCTGTGTGATTGTATATTCAGGTATGTCTTCATGTGTGCACATGTGCATGACTCTGTATGATGGTATATCTTTGTGTATGTGTGTGGTGGGTTACGTGGCTTCATATACCACTAATGTGCTAAAGGACGTTTCATGTGGTTTTTTTTTTTCATCACAGTTTATTCTGAGGCAGAGTTTCCTCATACACCTGGGGCTTACATCTTGGCCTGGTTTGGGTCCAGAAAGTCTGAGTGAACTTCCTGCCTGTGTTTTCTCGGAGTTAATGTAGCAGGCATTACAAGCTACCCAGGTTGTTCTCTGCTAGGATCTAAATTCCAGTCTTCATGTTTGCACAGCAGATGCTCTTACTTACAGGGCAACCGCTCTAGACCTCTATTACAGTTTTACACATGAATTTATAACTTCTTTTATATCATTTTATGGTCTTACTCATTTTGAAACCCATAGTTCACAAGAAAAAAGTATACTCCAAGTGCCTTAGCATGGGATCAAAAGGGGGAATTTGCTGTTACAGACCCTGAAGGTATGCCCGCTTTCTTGTAAGTTAACTGAATTAATTTTGAACCTATAACTAGCCTATCTTCCCTGGTTTTTGAGTGTTTGGTCAGTTTGTTAATTTTGTTTTGTTTTTGTTCATGACTTTTGGATTCATGAACTAGAATCTGACACACATTTCAGTCATCTATTGGTTATTTATTTAATGTTCATTTTGGTAAAATTTACCTTGGTCTACATTTTTGAGTCAAGAAAATTATCTTTCCAATTAAAAAAAAATCAGTACAAGTATTCAGCTATAACTTCGTGATCTACATCTTAAATATTGATAATTATTAGAATGCTTCATAACTTGTAATATATTATGTATATTTGAATAATGGAGGACAAAAAGCCAGTTAAAATACTGAAAATCCTTATTAATTCAACATAATTGCTTACATCACAGTTTATTAAATACTAAATAACAATTATAGTAGGTTTACTCCACATTGGAAGCAGCAATATTTGTTTTCCTTACAGTTCCCCTATAAAATTTATTCTTTCAATAAAAATGTGATTTTTTTTTGTTATTTCTTCACCTTAGAATTATTTTTTAAAGTAGCTTCATTTAGTAGCTTTTAGCTCCACAAGTACCTATGAGAGTGTGCTCCTAGATTGTTGTATTTTTTTAATTTTCTGAAGGAAACCACTAATTACTGCTTTTTCCTCTGAGAGCCAAGTTCATCGTCTACAGAACAATTACAGTGTATGTAGAAAACTTCTCTTAATTAAAACAATCTGTTCTCTGTGAACAAATTGGTGAAGTAATCCTGAGAGAAATATTCAGTGTTATACCACCTCAAACTGACTATTAAGAAGTACTGGTAAAGCATGGGTGGTTTTCAATGCCCAGTACTATTTCTTTTAATTTAAGGATTCAAAGGGAATGTGTTAAAATGAAATTGTATCTTTGCCTTTAAAATATGTATGCATTTATCATCCTTCTTCTTTTCCTTTCTTCATTAAATAAATAAATAAATGGGAAAATTAATGCTATGAGGTGCTAAGCATGCACATGCCAGTAGACCTACTGGATAATGCTTGCGTTTATTCACGGATGGGGGCATCATCATACGATTTAAACAGGAAGAGATAAGTTTGGGCACTGGTAAGGTGGCCCAGTAGGTCATGTGCTCCCTTGCAATGATGAGGACCTGCATTTAATCCTCAAAACCTACATAAAATTTAATTTTGAGCCCAGTGCTTAGCCTACTTAGTAAGTTTCAGGTCAGTGACACATACTGTTTCATAAAACATGTTCTTTTGCCTCTACAAGCAAACACACACACACACACACACACACACACACACACACACACACATTTCTGCATAGCCATGGAAAGATTTAACAGTGAAGACACAAACTGTGAAACAGAAGTATATACAAATCATGCATTAGAGAATGTGTCAGCATCCACAAAATATAACAAATCAATACTTTAGTAAACAGAAAATAGAAAGCAGAAAATGGAGAACATTTCTTGTGGTTCTAAATCACATAATTATGGAGGGACCTGGGAAGATATAAAGGTGATTTTACAAAGTGTGTGATACTACTACTACTGTGTAAGAAACCCAATGGACACCTGAAGGATAGCATATCAGTTTTTTACTATGGTATCATGTTCCTGTATTGCACAGTTGAGAAGTTACACTAAAATTGTGCTCTTTGGTGTTGTGGACTACATAAACTATCCTTCCCTATCCTGCTGCCAAGCTAGTGATTCTTCTCTGTCTCCTTGTCCTCAACCCAGACATGCATATCTCTGCTGTAACATGATTGATCTCAGTAGAGATCAAAATATTCCCTTAAATGCTGAATACTATTGGGTTCAGCAAATATTATTCAGGCTTTCTTCCTGCTACGCACTAGGACCTGAGTGTTTAGACTCATATTTAAGAACCTAATATACTCACTACTCAGAACAACTTGCTAATTAAGTTAGCAATATATTTATATCTTATGTCTCTGAGTACTTTATATACCATAGCAACAATAAGACATCCAGGAACATACCATTCCTACAACATAACTACTTATGGATAAAAGACTCTTCCCATCTTTTTTCTACATTTGCATGTGCACAGTATCCATGTGTGTATGCTTGTAAGTTCTAGGCTTGGCTGTATATGCAGTGTGTGTGTGTGTGTGTGTGTGTGTGTGTGTGTGTGTGTAAGCCAGAATGTGACACAGGGTATATTTTTCTTTTGTTCCTCATATTTTCATCAGTTAGTCTAACACTGAACCTGGAACTCACGTAATTTTCTATGCTTCCTTGCCAGAGAGCTCCAGGATTACCTTGTTTCCATCCTCCCAACATTGTGATTATAGATGCCTACCACCATGCTCAGGTTTCTATGCATTCTGGGAACCAAAACTCAGTGCATCATGCTTCTACAAGAAGTTTATCTACTGAGCTCATTTCCCAGTCCTTGGATGGAAGATTGTCATAGAAATGAAAAAAGAAGATGCAAGATAGTGATCAGTGGTACTTATAAAAGTATCACAGCTGTCAGGTATTTCCAGTGGAGACCGAAGACACCAGAAGTCAAAAAACTGTCCTGAACTTATGAGGGCAATTTATGTTTACTATTTTGTCTATAACTGTTTGATGGCATGGTGCCAGTCTTCAGTTTTAAGGAAGAAGTTATACAAATAGCCCCTGACAACAGTCAATAAAATATAAGAATTTTTCACATTCATTGTGCAAACAAAAGCAATTGGCCATAAACTCAAGTTCCTCAGGCTGCAGATGTAATCATGTAATCGAGTAAAGGGAGATGAATAGACAGTATAATTTCTGTCAGCAAAGCCACAGAAATGATAATGCTTTTCCCACACTCCAGTGTCTGTACTCTATTCTGACCACAAGCTTCCTATTAGTTTGTTATTGTTACTGGGGTCAAGATCTCATTCTGAAGGGAACCCCTGATTAAATTCTGTAATCCAGCCCATATCACTTTACTCAAGAGCAGATCAAAGCTCTAATTGCCTTCTGAGTTTACTGTCTGAATTAGGTTGTTCTGAAGATGGGAAGCAGTTAATTTTCAAACAGGATGCCTGTAGTCTCTGAAAGTTCTAATTGAAATTACAATTGACAAAATTGCCTTGGTGTTGTGTTCATGGTAATAGAGAAATAGTATATACTGTCTCAGGATAGGATTCAGACACAGGATTTGGGACTAGGAACCTAGCTCTTTGAGTAAACTGCTTGTTGCACAAACAAGAAGACCTGTGTTTAAATGCCCAGCACAGTGCGCAAAGTTGTATATGGTAGTACTTGCCTGTAATCCTACCTTTGTTGAGGCAAAGTCAGGCTAATGCCTGACATACAATCATTGGCCTACTTAACTTAATTCATGATCTCCATGTTGTGTGAAAAGCACTCTCCTAAAATCATTAAAAAGAAATTGAAGAAGTTGAAGAAGACACCTGACATTGATCTCTGGCCTGCAAAATACTGTCATACACATAGATGCAAACATACCCATATCCACACTTATGTACACACATACACTACACACACACACACACACACACACACACATGCATATACATACAAACATGCATTTAAGAATTAGTAACATTTAAAATTAGACATTTATGACACAGGATATTTACTGAAATTAAGCTATTCAGTACTACAGCATTAAAACTGGTTAAAATAAAAATTTCAATGAAAAGCCGGGCGGTGGTGCACACCTTTAATCCCAGCACTTGGGAGGCAGAGGCAGGCGGATTTCTGAGTTTGAGGCCAGCCTGGTCTACAGAGTGAGTTCCAGGGCAGCCAGGACTACACAGAGAAACCCTGTCTCGAAAAACAAAACAAAACAAAAACAACAACAAAAATTTTCAATGAAAATGTGTGCTTCAAAACACCCATCTCTGCCATATTTTCAGCATTTCCTAATGCCTGGTGTGTAATGGTTTTGATCAGAATTTAATGTCAAATTGTAGGTAAGACTAAATTTTAGTCATTGCCACATCACATATTTTATGATTTTGGTGTGTGTGTGTGTGTGTGTGTGTGTGTGCGCGCGCGCGCGTGCACGTGCGTATGCGTATGCGTGTGTTTATGTATATAGATATGTGGGTATACATGTGAATGTAGAAAGCAGTGTTCAATGTTGTGTTTGTAAGAGAAGGGAAGAAGGAATATGTTTTCATAGTCTGATATGGGGGAAGGTGGTGCCTTTGTGGACCCATGCTGAGGCATCCCTTCCCCCTGAAGAACCAGCCACACTACAGAATAATATAGAATAGATTATTCAGGGCATGGGGAGAGGAGTTGAGAGGGCAGTGGAGACAGAGAAAGGCAGAGAGATGGGGGAAGGGAGGGAGAGGAGGAGTAGAGGTCAGTCATGTTCATGTGGGGGGGGGAACTGGATTGGTGAAAGGGGCAAAAGAGGGTGAGGACAGAGTGGGAGCAAGAAGGGAAGATCAAAGGAGAGCAGAAGGTCAAGCAGCCCTTTTATTGTGAGTCAGGTACACCTGGCTATTGCCAGGTAACTGTGGATTAGACCATAGAGAAAATGCTAAAATTCTCCTGTTTTGATTTAATTACAAATGTAAAAAACTAGAAAGAGATGATGATGGCACAGGAATAGGGTCATTGTGATTTTTAGCTACTTCCTATTTACTTTGGGGCAACGTGTCTCTAGGAAACATAGGGAAGTGTGTATGGGGTGTTGATCTAGTCTTAGGATAGTTGGCTATTTCCTTGCTGTCCAGGGTTTTTGGAACCATATGTGGATAGATCAGAAGGAACAGGTCAAGTAGATACATCTGTGTCTGTGAGAGAAGATTGAAGCAGCAGGAGGTTGCTTCTCTAGAGCTGTTCTGGGTGTAGTAAGTGCCTAAACTTGACTAGATGCTGAAACACAGACAGACAGACAGACAGACAGACAGACAGACAGACAGACAGACAGAATAAAGTTAAGTACATTTGAGAGAAAGAAATTATTTCTTAGATGTACCGCCCTCTGAGATAAGTAGTAAGTGGAAACTTTAGGCTATTGATTATCAGATGTATTCATCTGGACAGAGTCTATTTGGTCCATGAGAAGTAGATCTGAGTGGCTTTTCTGTAGCTCATAAGTTTATAAAAGCAATATTAACATGAGTTTACAACATAAACAGTAAGATGAGAAAACCTTTTGTGGAACAGAAGGAACAAGAATTGCTTTTTCCTTCTTTCTAGGAGACTGAATATACATAAAAGACAGTCAAAGAAAACGTAAATTTGAATTTGTGATTATACAGTTGGATCATACAGTGGGAAACATTTTATTAGGGTTAGGCAAATATGTAAGAGATTTAATGGTTACTCTTAGGTCAATGGCATATCTAGAAGAGGAAACATGAAGAATTTAGTTGTTGAAAACTGAGTTTAGGTAAGAAAGTAACAGATTACATCTGGGAAAGCTTACATCTGAACTTGTGTATCATTGATTGTGAAGTCTGTGAGAAATGTGGCTGTCTTAGCTAGTTAACTAAATTATTAATGAACAAATATACTGGTAGATTACCTTAGGGTAAGGAGCTAGGTCTGTTTTCTAATTGTCAAGCTATAGTTACCTTATCTGTCAATGTATTCATAAATCTGGGGAAGAATAAATTTTACTCTAGGAGTCATGTACTAATTAAAAAATGACAGAGTTCACCTGTAGTCCACCAGCTAAACAGATCTCTGTGGTCTCCATGACAACTTTAGCAGAGTCAGTCTGGCTTTCAAGCCCAGAAGATGAAGAGGCTTTTTTCTGTGAAAAAGTTATGTGTGAGATGAAAACTGACTCACCTTGATTGAAACAATATGAGTCACTTGACTCTTAGGTATCTAGTCTTATCCTCAATGTTTCTTAGTGGTTATCATGCTACAGTCCAGGCGGTCTCTTGTAGCTGTGTCTATATTTTTTGAGACGTTGTGGGTTAGCTTTCTGACAAGTTTGAGAGCAGTATCTATTGGTCATATCTGTGTTAGAGAGTTTACACTTGTCAAATTACTTGTTTGAGAATATATATAGTAAATACAGCTCATTATAAATTAGAGGCAATAGCAAAAATTATGTACCAAGGCAGGATAGAAAGGAAAATCTTAATTGTTAAGTGACTTTGACAGATTTCATAGTACAGAAAATCACATTTGGTATTAGTAGAGAAACATTTGGCATAGAGTTGATTTGAACCAGAATAGAAAGGAAATTGAGAGCTGACAGTGGTGGCATGAGCCCATAGTTACAGTCAGTATGTCCAGGCTAATTCAGACCTTTGACAGGAACTGAGCATGTGGGCAATTCATGGGAATGGGCCAAGGGGCATGTGAGCACCAAGCTATAATGGCTCTCGTCCTTGCAAGGCACAATCTAACTATTGATCAGTGTGAAGGCCACAGCAAGCGGAGGCTGACAAGCTCATGGCTCAATGCCTGCAGGAGCTGGGGAGTTTTGACTCATTCCATTTCTGACCTTGGCTACTCCACAGAGTGACAGACAGTCCCATTCGCATATACCATTGAACCACCAGGCTTTGAATATGGCTAAGACATAGCAGGTGGGGCTGTGCAGAAGTCCTGGCCCATTGCTTTTAGCTGTGGGCAGGCACTCCACCATCCTACCTGTCAGAATACAAGGTGGGAGGGAGAAACAAAGCACCTGAAGTAGTATTCCATCTCCTAGCAATGACCACATTATTCATGTGGCAAGTGGTGGGGCTAGAGCTCACTTCATGAATCCTGGGATGGAGAGGGAGAGGGAAAAAGAGAGGGAGAGGGAGAAGAAGAGGGGGAGAGAGGGAGAGAATGGGGAGAAGAGGAGGGAGAGAGAGGAAGAGGGGAATATGGGGAGGGGGAGAAGGAGATGGGGAAAGGGGGAGGGAGACAGAGAGGGAGAGAAAGAGGGAGAGGGAGAGCTCCCAAGTGAGGGCATGTGCACAGGACAGAGTACAAGTAGAGGGGCAGATGGCTGCGCTCAGGATGGGGAGGGGTGAATGTCAGCAAATAGAGTTCCAGACAGAGTATGGGAAGCACAGGGGTGCAGGGCAAAAGCTGCTTTCATCACAGCTGTGGCAGAATTTGAACAGGCAGGCAGGGATGATGGCAGCTTTTGCGGGTAGAGCACAGAAGCCCTGCATTCAAGAGAGCAGAAGTTTAGGGGCAGATGGTTGAATTCAAGGGAAAGCAACCTCTCAGCAGACAGAGCCCCTGTTAGGGGCCAGGCCAGAACTGCTTTTCATGTGGTGAACCAGAAACAGAGCAAATGGGGAGAAAACGAGGGGGAGGAGAGCCTATGCTTTGGATCACTACCAAAAAAGTTGTTTTAAAGTGGCAGTTTAGTGGCCATTTAAAGATATTGTTTGCTTCTTACTGTGAATTAGACCCGGGATATCTAAGTAGAGACAAGGTGGAAAAGACCAACCCATTGGGTGAGAGTATGGTTATTAACTACCCCTACCGGCATTGTGATGATACAATTGATAAGCAGAGAGACTGATGGCTAGGCCAGATCACCAGGTTGTCATGTGGTGTCTGGGGGCCATGCTCTGGGCTGGTGACCTGAGCAACAGAGAGCTCTTCACCCAGTCTGGGATTTCTCAGCAGCAAGAAAGGAACCATCTCAGAGAAAGGAGGAAAATCTCCATCTCTAAGGGCAGAACAGGGGTAGCTCTGAACTCAAGAATTTTCCTTTGGCACCATGGGGAAATTTACAATGGCCAGTAGTGGGAGGGAGCTTACCAGTTCTCCAAACTTTGGACTAGCATGTGTTAGCTCTCCATATGGTATCAGGACAAATGCGAACCTTTAGAGTTTCTAAGTCCAAGTTATGGAACCAAATGTTGTGTTTATAAAAAGATGAGGGGAGACAGAATATGTTTTGGTAGTCAGGTATGAGGGAAGGAGGTGCCGCCATGGGCCTGCGTTAAAGCATTCGTTCCCCCTGAGGGACCAGCCACATGACAGTATAGTACAGTATAGAGTTTATAATCAGGGCATGGGGAGGAGAGTAGAGAGGGCAGTAGAGACAGAGAAAATGAGAGAGAGAGAGAGAGAGAGAGAGAGAGAGAGAGAAGAGAAGAGAAGAGAAGAGAAGAGAAGAGAAGAGAAGAGAAGAGAAGAGAAGAGAAGAGAAGAGAAGGGAAGAGTCCGGCCAGGAGCATGTGGAGAGAGAGGGGAGAGGGAAGTAGGAAGATGGTGGGAAAGGTGAAAGGACGGAGTGAGAGCAAGAAAGTAAAAGCAAGAGAGAACAAAGGGGGGCAAGCAGCCCCTTTTATTGTAAATCAGGTAAATCAGGCTGTTGTCAGGTAACTGTGGGTTGGAGCTTAGACAAAATGCTAACAGTCAACCTCAGGCATTCCTCAGTGATAGTTACATTGTGTTTTAAGGTACCATTGCTTCATTGGCCCAGAACTTTCCTATTAAGCTATATGAGATTTCAAGTGAGCTTTAGGAATCTGCCTTCCACCACTTTACACATGCTAGGATTACAAGTGCATGCCATCTTTCCTTGCATTTATGCAGGTTCAAGAATAGAATTCACATCTTCATGCTTACAGGGCAACCACTATGCAAAATGAACTGTCTTCCTATTTCCATAGCAAGTGTCAACTTGGTCATCCTCAACCCTGCTTTCCAGCTAACTTTCCCTCCCCTTGTTGCATGCTTTCAGTTGGGTTGGCCATACTGGAGGTCTGTGATGAGTGTGGATGACTGTAGGAGGAGCTAAGATGGGAGGAGTAAGGAAAGGAAGAGGAGGAGTAAGGGAGGAGGAGGAGAAGAAAGAGGAGGATAAAAGGGTGAGACGGAGAACAAGAGAGGGGGACATGGAGGCTGATGTTTGCTTGTCTGTAGCAATCAAAGGTAGTTGGTATATCTAGGTTAGGTATTGGGTTACCTCTGATTGTATGGGCATCTTGTTATTGATCATTGCCAAACATATAAAGCCTTTGGATAATTTAAGCATTAGAGTCTTATCTTCCTACTGGGCCACCGTGGATGTCAGGATGGTCTGGGCAATGTCCAGCCTTGCAGAGATAGCATGGAAGATTGGCAGAGCCATCTCCCACACTGGCATCTCATAGGTGGTAGTGCTGGTGTTTCTGGCTGGCTGTTTCTAACTGCAGCGAGTATGTGGCCTCATGGCCTAGGAACATGGCGTCTGATCAAGGCAGAGACGCTGCAGCTTAGATAGTTGGCATTGACCAGCGCTGCTTTTTAAGTAATTACTTCAACAAAGTGGTGCCTTACATTAGGGACCACTTTATTGTAGTAATTATTTTAAAAAAAAAACTGCCACCAGTCAAGCCAACTGTCTAGGCTGTGGGGGCTCTGCCTAGCTCAATCATGTGGCCAGAGGGCATGTGTGTGCCATAGCTAGAAACGGCCAGCCAGAGACACCAGACCTGCCACCCATGAGACACCAGTGTGGGAGATAGCTCTGCCAATCTTCCACACTGTCTCTGCAAGGCTGGACATTGTCCAAATCATCCAGCCTTCCAGGTGGGCCTGGTAAAAAAATGAGACTCTAATGCTTAAAGATTAATCAAAGGCTTATATATTTGGTAATTATCAATAACAAGATGACCTTACAATCAAAAGTGTGACCCAATACCCAACCTAGATATACTAACTAGTACCTACAGAGGGTACTAGCCAATCTGCAACTTCTTGCAGTGTGTCTCTTCCACTGACTTGCCTCCATCAGTCGTGGGCCAGGAAAGTCTTCCATTATCATTGCCTCAGGTGTCTTGGCTCCCGACCCTCTTCTGAGTTCCTAAGTTCTGCTTTCTTCCTCTGTGTATCCAGGTGCTCCTGCACACTTGGCAAGAAGAATAAAGCAGACCCTGAAATGGGCAAGGTCTGCAGGACCCTAATCCAGCTGTGAGTGCAGCAGGAATATGGGAGGGGAAGGGAGGCCTTTTCTGGGGATTTTAGTATAACAGCTCTTTTAGAAGGCACTCAGTGAAATCGCCCTCTTAGGCAATCTTCAGTGAAACAACTTGTGTGCATATACTTCATTCTGAGTAGACAACAGATGTATGAACATTGGAGAATGGACAGGAATTTTCAGCACAAATGCAAATCATTAGCTATAGTTTAAAGTATTATGAATGCCTCATTTGCATGGAGAGGCAATCCAGGAATCCAAGGTACTTACTGTCCAGGTGCTATTGGGAAAGAAGAAGTTGAACTTGGAGGTTTACTAAGGACTAAATGACCTTCCTCAGAGAATAGGAAACCCTGCTGCAAAAGGGATTTCTCCATTTTGCACTAAGCTCAGAGGAGCTACCTGGATGACTTAAATTGTAACCTAAATACAACAATTTTTCTGCATTCATCTGCACATGAACTTGCACCCGAGAGGAACTATCCATGCCTCTTGACAACAGTGTCACAATCAATGAAGTGAGGACACAGACTTTAGGATGTAATCTGAGAGTTTTATCTCCTGCTATGTATTTCAACTCACTGTTCTTCCTCTTTCTTTGCCTGTGTCCCTTCAGTTATTCTCTCAGGGAAACTTTGAGCATTAGCAACAAACGAGGACAACAAACTCACAGAGGAGTACATCTGGAAAACAGGATTTTGCTAGCCCACTTACTTGAGCTAAGTAGCCTTTGCAAGCTGTGCTCCTGCGTCCGACAGCAGAATAAGGCAACGGCAACCATGTTCTTCTTCAAGAGGTTTATTCAGCTATCTCTGTACAGCTTGCTTCCTTTCTCTCGTTTTTTCTTTCTTCCTCTTTCCAGCTCCCGCAGCCCCTTATAAGCATTGCCTTAATCCTATCAGCAGCTACCACGATGTCACTATTAATTGGTCACACTCAATGATGCAAGGTGAGGTGATCCAGTAACCACACCTTTCAGCGCATACAACTCCATATATGGAGTTGTCTTTTCTCTCAAGCAATGCCTATGCCAAGCACCACCTTGTAATGGTGAGAGCGGAGCCGCTTCCCACACTCCTGTTAGCCATCCTATATCATTTCTCCTTAAACCAACACTAATCCAATGAACTAGGTAATTTTTTATGGTATGAATGTAGAGTACTAGTGGGAAGAAAAACAATGAGATTAGACAGTGGAAAGAGACCTAGAAAGTGTGAAGGGATATGACCATGATTTAAATCCCTCACAAGGGATCGGGATGGTTTAACCTGTTGCCAGTCATCATCCCCTGCATTTGATGCACAGTATTCACAGTGTAGAAACAAATTCCAAGTTTCCACTGACCTCTATACATGCAAACAAACAAACAGATAAATAAATAATAACATTGCAAATATTCTGTGAAGATTTCTAAATATTATAATGATGTCCACTGTGTATATGAAATATGCTCTAATTTCTTAAAAATTAATTAATGGTAGTGCCAACTTATTCTGTGCCAATAAATCTTTTTATGTTTTTAAATGTTTCTTTTTAGGCTGATTTAATACAAGGACTGAAGCACTAGCTTGCGCTTAGCATGCTCCAGTCATATTTTTTACTATTGAATTAGTCTGCACATGCAAAGAAGTGTTTTATGATAGCAAAATGATAAATAATTTCATTAAAGGTAGATTTTAATAACACTGTAATTCAGAATTTCTCTTCAGCTAGACCAAGCAAAATTCATATATGCTCTGTTCAGTGCTTCTAAGGATTATTCAAATTCTTCCCACAGGCAAGTACTTATACAAGAACAGCTGTGGAGCTTCAGACATTGTCAGGGAAAACTAGACATGCTTGAAGCTGGCTACTAGCTGCCTCACTGTCCAATTTTGACTCACTTATCACTGCATAGATAGGGATAATCTATTTCCTGTGACTGAATCAATCAATGATGGTTCACAGAACACAGGATGAAAATCTATGATAGAGGATGTTACCTCAACACAAAGCTCCAACCTTCCAGCTTTACTTTAGGTAGACTTTCAAAAGATTACAGGAAGCCTATGGTGTGTCTGTGCTATGGGGCATAGGAAAAGAAATCCATGAAAACTGAGACCTATTCTTCTAGAACAAAGGGTGTTCTAGCACTCAGCAAAGTAAAATTTTGGTTTTCATATCATTGAACTTAAAAATTACTCCACAATATGGGGAAAGGATAATGTTCAAATATTAAAATCTCAAATTACCATTCATTAAAATTAGGATGTAAATTTTTTTGTTGGGCAAATGTTGGCTAACCTCAGGAAAATATTTTTTTCTTAACTAGGAAATAAAGCTTGTGTTAGAGAAATTTAGTATGGCATACTTATAGAAAAGGATATGTCTTCATCAGCAACTTTGAATTCAAAATACAATAGCAAATTAAATGTGGAATAAAGTCAGGCTACACCTTTCCTCCAACAAATAATGCTCTTGCCATGGATGTGTTGAGAAACACAAGGTACTCACAGATGCTGCTGACTTGGGTCACATTGGTTTTGTGGGTTTGTGTGTTAGTCTTGTATTAGTTTTGGAATTTATAATTCTATGAAAAATATTAAAAATATTTAAATGTCTATATGATTGGGGGGGTCTAAAAACAAAATTGTAAAAGTGATTTTACTCAGTGGAGTCAATGAGATTTCCATTTTCTCTTTGAAATGCAACTTTTAATTTTTACAGCATATTATAATAACTTGAGTACTATAGTTGCAGGATTCTGTGTTAATTGACCTAAAGTGATTCTTGACCTCCAGGTCATTTTTAACACTCATCTCTCAACAGCCAATGAAGCAATTAGAGAAGCAGGAAGGGCATAGATGACATGAACTTTACTTCTAAACAGATTGACACAATGAGTTTGTAATGAACACTAGACTTCGTAAATAATATTGTAACAATAACACCTAGAATTTTTACAGAAACAGATTACATGTGAGTCAATGAGTGACGTCTTCTAGTGCCTTGGGGTCCCAAGGGTAGAGCCACCTTAACCAGGTCAGAGGGGGCACACAGCCATAGTCAGCCAATGTACACTTTATTCAAAGTTTCAGCATCTTTTATACAGAAAGCAATGTAAAGATTTTCCCACTACTTCCAGTGTATACCAGGTGCTCTTTACCTAGTAATAGCTTATCTTGGTTCAAGGTGACCCAAACCTCCTTGAAGACTGGGGAATCTGTCTACAGTACAACTCGTAGATGTGTTGCTTCTTATAATTAAAAGCAAAGCTACTTTCTCTTGAGAAAGGGATCCTGAAAGCCATTTCCTCAAGTTTGCTGCTTACTTGGCAGAACACCAGGATTCTCTGCTTGAGAAAGTATGCTTCATCGGACTCAGTCTACTGGGAATGACAAAGACCCTAGGTTGCCTTTAAGCTAGAAAGCTGGGGGCATACTTCTCATGCTATTTCTATACAAATGAGAAAAATTTAACAAATCATTACAAGGAGTGCATGAGAGATGGCTCACTAAGTTCTTCTATTGGATGTAGGATTGGTAAAGATCTTTTCCCAGTCTGTTGGCTGCTGTTTAGTCCTATTGACAGTGTCCTTTGCCTTACAGAAGCGTTGCAATTTGTCAATTCTTGATCTTAGAGCAGAAGCCATTGTGTTCTGTTCAGTAACTTTTCCCCTGTGCCCAAGTATTAGAAGTTCTTCCCCATCTTCTCTTCTATTAGCTTCGGTGTATCTGGTTTTATGTGAAAGTCCTTTATCCACTCAGACTTGAGCTTTGTACAAGGGGATAAGAATGGATTGATTTGCATTCCTCTGATGTCCAGTTAAACCAGCACCATTTGTTAAAAATTCTGTCCTTTTTTCCACTGGAAACTTTTACCTCCTTTGTCAAAGATCAAGTGGCCATAGGTATTTGTGTTCATTTATGGTTCTTCAATTCCATTCCATTGATCTTCCTGCCTTTCTCTATACAAATACCATGCAGTTTTTATCACTATTGCTCTGTAGTACAGCTTTAGTTCAGGAATGGTGATTCCTGCAGAAGTTATTTTATTGATGAGAATAGTTGGATTGAGTTGGAATTTTGATGGGGATTGCATTGAATCTGTAGATTGCTTTTGGCAAGATGACCATTTTTACTATATTAATCCTGCAAATTCAGGTGCATGGGAGATCTTTCCATCTTCTGAGATCTTTTTTGATTTCTTTCTTCAGAGACTTGAAGTTCTTGTCATACAGATCTTTCACTTGCTTGCTTAGATTCACTCCAAGATATTTTATATTATTTGTGGCTATTGCAAAGGGTGTCAGTTCCCTAATTTCTTTCTCAGCCTGTTTATCCTTTGAGTCGAGGAAGGCTACTAATTTGTTTGAGTTGATTTTATATCCAGACACTTTGCTGAAGTTGTTTATCAGGTTTAAGAGTTCTCTGGTGGAAGTTTCAGGGTCACTTAAGTATACTATCATATCAACTGCAAATAGCTATATTGTGACTTCTTCCTTTCCTATTTGTATCACTTTGACCTTGTTTTGTTGTCTAATTGCTCTGGCTAGAACTTCCAGTACTATATTGAATAGGTAGGGAGAGAGTGGACAGCCTTGTCTAGTCCCTGATTTTAATGAGATTGCTGCAAGTTTCTCTCCACTTAGTTTGATGTTGGCTATTGACTTGCTGTATATTGCTTTTACTGTGTTATATACAAAGAACTCAAGAAATTAGACTTCAGACAACCAAATAACCCTATGGAAAATGAGTTCTACATATAAAACTCACAGACCACATGAAGATCAAGAAGAAGGAAGACCAAGTGTGGGTGCCTTGGTCCTACTTAGAAGGAATAACAAAATACTCATGGGAGTAAATATGGAGACAAAGTGTGGGACAGAAACTGAAGGAGGGGCCATCTGGAGACCATTCCAACTGGGTATCTATCCCATGTTCAGTCATCAAAGGCAGACTCTGATGTGAATGCTAGGATGTACACACTGATAGGAGCCCGATATAGCTGACTCCTTAGAGATCTACCAGAGTGTGACATATTTACAGGTAACCATTGAACTGACCATGGGGTTCCCGATGGAGGAGTTAGAGAGAAGACAGAAGGAGCTGAAGGGGTTTTCAGCCCCATAGGGAGAGCAACAATACCAACCAACCAGAACTCCCATGGTCTAAAACACCAGCCTGGGAGCACACAGGGAGGGACCCACCACTCCAGCTGTATATGTAGGGAAGGATGGCCTTGTCAAGCAAATGTAGAAGGGGAAATCCTTGGTCCAGTTAAGGCTGGATGCCCCAGTGTGGGAGAATTTATGGGAGGGAAGTTGGGAATGGATGGGTGGGGGCATATCCTCCAGGAGAAGGAGGGATGGGATAGGGACTTCCTGGGTGGGGAAAATTGGGAAAGTGGATAACATCAGAAATGTAAATAAAATATCCAATTAAAAATAATTAAGACTAGAAAAAAAAAGAGTGAATTCTTCTTTTGCATAACACCTGAGTTCAATTCTCAGAACCCATGTTGAATTGCTCAGAACTGTCTAAACTTCAGCCCTTAGAGGTTCCAATTTATCCTATGACCATTGAGGGCACCAACACACACATACATGCTCACATACATTTATACACATGTTAATATGATAAAATAAACAATTTAAAAGGCAGATTTTTAAAGGTAAAAAACTTTTGTTCTTAGTTGAGCTTAAGCCAACACACTATACATATTTGTACTGCCAAACATTTAGATATTTAACCAAAGTACTTCAGACAATAAATTGACAAAAATATTTCAATATACATTAGAAACTGTTTTGAACTAAATGATCTTGAAAACATAGCTCACCAGGATTTTTGGGAATCAGTAAAATAACTGTTTTAGAGATTTTTATTAATTCAGTAATTCTTTAACAAAAAGGACAAATGTTTAAAATATTTTGTTGATATTTTCATCATAAACAGAAAATAAAACCATGCTAAACATAAATAAAAGTAAGACCAAATATCAGAAAAAACTAAATTAACCATCTAAATTTTATACCTTAGAAATATTTGTACATTTTATTATGTTTTATATATTACTTGAATCAAATAATATTATATTCAATTTATAATTGAAAATTCCAAAGCAAAACATTAGTTCTATTTCACAAGCAAAATGAATATCAATAATGAGATTCAGAACACCTAAGTTCTCCATGTACTTCCCACCATTAAAAGAAGAAAGACATAGTCACAAATTATTTTTGTAGTGACTATAAATGTGATAACTTGAGTAACTAACAAATTATTGGATAACTGTCTCAAAATTAAACTGAAAATAAAAATGTAATTTGAAAATGTATGTAGCCTTATATTTCATAAGTGAAATCAACATTGAATATATGCTACTTAACAATAATGATAATTGTGCAGGTTATAAGATGAATGAAATGATACTATCCCTTGACAGATTCTACACATTCCTTGTCCTGAAAGATGTATGTCTTGGAATCTTCCTGTTAAATAATATATGCATATCATCATCAGAAATGGAAATTATAGACTAAGAAACATTCTGAATATAAGCAAACATAATAAAACCTTTTATTAAATACCAACTTATTTTGTGACCTAAGGATAGTTTTAAATTATTGAGAAACAAATCAGTGTTATTCACCACAATAAAGAAATAAAGACTACTGGGCAGGGGTACCTTACTTAAAACACTCATTGTACATATTGAGTATGAGAGTTCAAATCTCCAGCAGCAGTCAGATAAAAGAGATTCATGGGTGCCTGCCAATGATCTCTGTGTTCTGACACAGAAACAAGATATAGCCTAATGTCAAGATAGCCATAAAGTGCAAACCTTATGTTTACTCAAAACCAACCCCATTTTAGTAGTAAAAATGGAAAGCAGCTTTGGAAGATGCTCAACATTAATCTCTGAGCTACACACACACACACACACACACACACACACACAGGAATCCCATATACATGTGCAAAATAGATACATGCATATGGAGAAAAAGAATAACAAGAAGTAGTATCAGAAATAATCACCTCATGAAAAATAAGAGTACTACATAAATCACCAATCCTACCCATGCTTGTTAATGAAGAATTAAAATTCTAAGCTGGAAGGAATAGTGACACTCCCACACTCATCGCTGTATTGTTCATATTAGCTAAACCCTAGGAATGAGTAGAAAATCTGTCAACAGATGAGTGGATCATAAAAATGTAGCATACACTAACAATCTATTAATAGCCCCTCTCAGAAAACAAGAGAAATGTCTAGTAGAGGTAGTGTAAAGGAATGCCAAAGTCATCCTACTCTGTGAGGTAAGCCAAGGACAGAAAAGCAAACATTGTTAACTCAACTAATAGTAGCCACCTAAGTAGTCTGGAGCACAGGATCGTACACTAAAATTACAGCTAACAGGACATAGAGTACTTATATCAATAGATATAACATGCCATTTAAGCAAAATAAATACATTTAATAAGGTGGCATAAAACATTACCCACCTCAAAAAAAATGTACACATAAAACTTCATGAAGAAAGTAAGGAGATGGGTTCCAAGTCCATTTACTAGAAGCTACGATCGTCTAGAAATGGGGGGAGGGGGGCAAACATTGGGGAATAGGCAAGTCTGTAGAGCATTTTCTTGAATGATAATTGCTGCGGAAAGGCCCAACCTATAAAGGGGGTTCTACCCTTGAGCAAGTAGCCCTCAGTGCTTTAAAAAAGAAGGCTGAGGAAGCCATGGAGAACAAGCCAGTAAGCAATATCACTCAATTCCTGCCTCCATGTTCCTAACTTGAGTTTCTGCCCTGAATTCCTTCGATGATAAACTATAGTGTGGGAGTTCAAGGAAAAGAAACCCTTTTCTCCATGAGTTACCTTTAGTCATGTTATTTATCACAGCAATAGACACACAAATTAAGGCAGGAATTTCTACCAGGAGTGGGGTATTTCTGTGACAGACCTTACCATGTATTTTGGGAAAAACTACAAAGGCATCTGAAGTTTCAGGTAGGGAATCCATTGAGTGGAGAGATCTCAGTAGGTTATTTAGTGGAAACTTAGAATATACTGCTGGTATTACATATGGTGAGGTTTGGCTTGTGATATTTCAGATTGAAGATTCTACTAGGGCCATTTTTTTTTTTTTTTTTTTTTTTTTTTTTTTTTTTGCTATTTTCAGTATTTGGTTCTTGTTTGCTGAAACTAATGAAACAACTACGACTAATAAAAGACCGGAACCACTAAAGTGAAACTCTTGTTTTCCTGGGACATATGACCCTGATCAGCTGAGCCTGACAAACCAGCTTTGACTATGACATGGAATATATATATATATATATATATATATATATATATATATATATATATACAAAAATTAATACAGTCTGTATTAGGAAATATTTACTACATTTTGAAAATGTTTATTAAAGAAATATTAGGAAATATTTACTACATTTTGAAAATGTTTATTAAAGAATACATAATTGCATACCTCTGTCTGTACTTAGAGTCATTAAGGTTCTGCTTTTGTAGGGTTTTCATTGCTGGGCAGAAAAATCAGGATCAAGGCAACTCTTATAAAGGACAACAATTAATTGAGGCTGGCTTACTGATTTTGAGGTTCCATCCATTTCTATCATGATGGGAATCATGGCAACATGCAGGAAGTCATGGAACTGGAGGAACTGAGAGTTCTAAGAGACTAGCTTTCAGGCAGCTAGGAGTAGGGCCTCCAAGCCCACTCCCACAGCGAAACACTTCCTCCCACTTCCTCCAACAAGGCCACACCTTCTAATAGTGCAACTTCCTAGGCCAAGAATTTTCAAACCCACACAGGTTCTAATGAAAAATTGTTCAAATTAGTAAATATTCTTCATCATGGATGTGAAGTTAGTGTTTGTTAAAGTTGGGAAGTAGATTCTAAAATAATTTTGAAAAAAGAAAATCCCCAAAAGTGCTAAAACAGTTTTGAGAAAGCAAAGTGCCCTCTTGTTTCTCAGGTCACTAATGTAGTGGAGTTGGCAGAAGGACCAATGGAAATGACAGGACAAAGTCACGGGCCATCTCTCAATGTAGATGTGCTTAAAAGTGTTTTTAGAACACAAATAAATTGAGTATTTGTCTGTTGTTTTTGTTTTCTTTTACAACAAGGAAATAATTCATTACTTAAAAGGGAATCTCAACAAATGATTTGGGAACTAGATGAACGTGCATAAAAAGCCAAGTTTTTCTGCTCACTTCATACCATGTAAAAAATGCAGGATGTGACTGCAGAGTAGAATGAAGTATCCTTATGGCAGCATGGCAGCATGACCGTTGCCCGGGGAGATGCCTAAAGGGTTCAAACTGCATAACTGTAACTGCTGAAGAGCTGCTGAGTTGTACTTTAACAAAAGCAAAAACTCCTGACCATTGAGATGCAGCCATATGAAACTGGTGAGATACCATGGTCAGTAAGGGGCTTGCTGCAAAGACCAAAACTGCACTAAAAAGAGAAAAGAAATAAAAAAGTGTAGGTTGGTAGTTTGTGTTTTTCATCTCCCCACTGGAGAAGTAAACAAAGATTGACAGATCCCTAAGGCTTGCTTGACAGTCAGCCTTCTCTAAGTGATGAGTTCCAGACTATAAATGAGAGACTCTGTCTTAATAAACAAAAAGGATAGGGTATGACCGACCAAGACAGCAAGGATTGACCTCTGACCTCTATATGCCCATCTGCTGCAAAGATATATACACATGAACACATACATATACATACATACATACAAACACATCTATATATGAAATCTAGAAAATAGATATTTAAAAGAAAAGACAAACCACAGGCTTGTAGAACATATTTTTTAATACATATATCTGAGAAAGGATTCACATCAAGAATACAGAATTTCTACGAATCAAGAAAAGGGAGGTGGGGCTGGAGAACCTGCTGAGTCTGTTAAATTGTTTGCTGACTTGTTTAGAGAATGAGAATCCAGAACTCTGCGCCTATATCAGGCTATTGTGAACCTACTCTGTTTCTTCGTGAGCTGATATCTTCTTGACTCTACAGGCCTCCAACCTCAGGTGTAAATGGACACACATAGATACAAACATTTTCATAAATAAAATGTGGCCTTGTTGGAAAAAGTATGTCACTGGGGTTGGGCTTTGGGGTTTCATATACTCAAGACAGGCCGACTGGCCCTTATATCCTGTCACCTGCTGATCAGGATCTACAACTCTTAGCTACCTCTCCAACACCATGTTAGCCTGTGTGCTGCCATGCTCCTGGCCATGAGGGTAATGGACCTCTGAACTGTAAGCAAACCCAATTAAGTAATTTCTTTCGAAGAAGTTGCCATGATCGTGGAATTTCTTCCCAGCAATGTAAAACCTAAGTGTGTGTGCTTGTGTGTGTGTGTGTGTGTGTGTATCAGATATTTAAGTTACTGTTTTTCCCTTTTGAGACAGGGATTCTCTGTATAGCCCTGGCTGTCCTGGAACTCACTCTGTAGACCAGGCTGGCCTCGAACTCAGAAATCTGACTGCCTCTAGTTACTGCCTTTTAAATTTTATTTCCACCTAATTTTTTGAGACAGATTTTTACTATAACTAAAGCTTGACCTGTATAAGTTTGGCTAGACTGGCTGGCCAGCAACCCACAGGAATACTCCTGTTTTCACGTCCACAATGCTAAGATTATAGATTCTTGGTGCCATGCCAAACTTTAATTCATGGATTCTGGGAACAAATTTAGATCCACACGGTTACATTTACCTTTAGAACAATCTCTCCAGCTCCAGGTCCTCTCAGTTATCCATAATGATCTTTGGACAGACACATGTATGCACACACACACACACGCACACGAGAGAGAGAGAGACAGAGAGAGAGAGAGAGAGAGAGAGAGAGAGAGAGAGAGAGATAGAGAGACAGAGACAGAGAGACAGAGAGACAGAGAGAGCTCTCTAACATGGAAGACCTAAACTGGTAAGTATCCTGTAGTAAACTCAGTTTGAGCTGGGAAACTGGGACTCAGAGCTTTTTAATTTTTATTCCCAGGTAATTACAATAAGTTTGTGCTTTGATGTTTGACACAGAAAAGTGATTTCAAGTAAGTTACATACCTTTGCAAGTTTCCATCTTGATGTGAATGTTAAGGGTGATTAAACTACCATACAAAGTTATTTCGGAAATTAAATTTTATAAAGCACAGTGCCTGGCAAAAGATAACATGGTTGACACATGTATGAGTGCAACTATCAATACTTTCATACTGAATATTCTGTATTTATTTTGGACACAACAAGAAGATATTTTGAAATCATGGCAGAGTAAATTTTGAGACTGATAAGTGCCTGGAGAACAATTTATGTCATAAAACATCCTTTCAGTTTCAGTTTATCCCAACACCAATGTCTGAAAGCCTTAATTCTGTCTATGGGACTTGATTGGCATATCTGTAAACTCAGTATCTGATTCCTTAAGTCAGTAGAAGTCTCCAGTCTTAGTGTTGTTGAGAGGGTTGAAATTTCTTCTGTTCTCAAATCTAGTGGGAATTTCGGTTCTTGTACTTTCAAAAGAGGGGTATTCAGGAGGGGCACAGTAGCAGGGTGAGCATTGAGAATTTAATTGCATAAAGCAAGGACACAAGAATATGCTCTAGAAAATCTGGAAGAAGCCAAGGAGTCACAGTTCTGATCTTTCAAGAGTGAGGCTTTTCTCTATCTTCTCTCTATTTCCTATTCATTGTGTCTCCTCAGGAGTAGGCAATCCATGAAAAGGCAACATTCTTTTTAGAGATCCATTTTAATAGAATGTAATCCATTATAAAACCATATGGGATACAGGACTCTGTACACAGGTTTAGTTTCCCCAAAAGGTGAAAACTTCATGGGGAGGGAATTTCATTTCACTGTACACACTTCCCTTCCAAATCTGTCCCCCAAGCTTGTTTCCAGTGATAGAGATAAGCAAACTGATACCAGCTAGTGTTTTTCTTGTTTCCCTGACTATCACATCTTCACATTCTGCTCTCAGGGTTCTGATCTGTGGCTAGGATTGAAGGCTCTTGGGACACTCCCTTCAGATCTAAACCCTTGTCTAACATTCCCACAGCAGTTGTGGGAAAGACTTGTAACAAAACATTACATCCTGACTGTTGAGAAAATATTTAACTCATTAATTAGCTTAGTCTGAATTTTAAGCCCACATTTCTCATTCATGCTGCTAGCCTGCCATCTGAACTCTTTAAATAGCATATTTAATTTTACAATATGACTGTGTCTATTGGTTGTGAGTCTTGTATTCAATCAGTCTACACTACATTTAAAGCACTGTACCATATTTAAAGTACTTTCTGTATGGAAAAGAATAGCATATTAATATCCATAAATCAATAAACGTTTAAGAGAGATTTTGTATTAAAATTGCTTTGGGTTTCTTAAATATAATTTTCCCTTTAAAATTGTATCACATGTATCTGAGACCTCAATATTAACAAATAACTCAAAGAGCCTACACAGCAAGTACAGTGCAATTATAATAAGCTGAATATGTTAACATTTTGGGAACAGTCAGGTGCATTTACTGGCCTTTAGAAAAATAGAATGGTGTATGTAGACACTAATTAATCAATAAAATCCTAATAGTATTCTATTAAGTATCGGAAATGACATTTCAAGTTAAATATTCCATGCATAACCTGACCCATTCCCAAGTAGCAACAAAATCCAGTTAGGGTGATATACAAATTATAATTATAAATTCTCACATCACTTTCATCTACATGAATATTAAGACAATAAAAATAACACTGGAAGGAGAGAAGTGGACTGGATCTTCACACATGTTTGATTCTTTTACAAAGGAGCTCCACAAATAATAGCAGGGATGCAAAGCATTAGATTTGAAAGCTCAGATGCTATGCTATGCTATGCTGAGGTGATATGATATGGTTCACCTCTATGCTGTCTGTCTGTGTGTCTGTATTCAATGTCTATGTTTGAGTTGTTTCACAGGTATGTGCTATCTAGTGTTTCGGCAGATGAAAGCCATGCTGTACTCATTGCCTGTGTATGAGTGGTTCACAGCCATGCTATAGTCTGTACCTTTGTATGGGTCAGTCACAGCCTGTGGTACTCAGTGTCTATGTCTAAGGGCAATATCTTTGTTTTCAAAGTGAGCACAGATGCCAACGTTCAGTGCTGTGTTAACCAGAATTATGAAATTAAGGGATTAGGTATACTGTTGTTCTGCAAAAAGTAGAAAATCTTGAAGTCTGCATTCTGGGACTCTTAGGATGACATGTTGAACTCATTAAGCTCCACCTGATATTCCTGATGGGAAAGCCTTGTTACTATGCTTTAAAGTATTGTTTTCCAAATTATTTTTAAATATTTTATTAGTATATATAAATCATACATAATAAAGTATTTTGTTATAGCATTTTCACACACACACACATATATGTATATATATATATATATATATATATATATATATATATATATATATATATATATACACAATTTATTTGATTATATTTGCCCCCTATTACCTTTCTTGCTGATTTGAGGTCCAGACAGTGACAGCAATTTTGTTGCTAAGATTTTTTTTACTTAGTAAGACATAAACAAAGAATATCTCCCTGTACTCCCAAGGTTTCAATGAGAAATGAAGGTATAATTCTGTCAAAAGTTTGTCTTGAGCAGACAGTGAGTTTAGAGCAATTCCTTACAGTTCCTCAGTAAGGGGTCATTTAAAGGGCTATGGACACTCCATTAGCTAACAAGGATGAAGATTTTCCTGAAGTCACATAGATGGAGAATCCTGTTCTTCTCTTCTGATGCCCCTCCCAGTTCCACATTCAATTAAGGCAGAGTGAGATACAAACAACAGGTGGTAGGGAAGTTAGACACTCAGGTAAGAAAGTCATGCTCCTTCCCATTTCTTCATGTGGCTCTGTAAACCATCAACGTAGCTCGTCTGGGATAATGATTTTAGAGTGGTAGGTCATGCAGCTGTCCTTCCAAAGATGGCATTTGCCTGCCTCAGAGGACCATCAGTCATGACACATGAAGTTGACATTCTGTACAATTGCTCCCCACATTTTCTAGTTCCTTTCATTTTTTTATGTCCCTTCTTCCATGTTTCTTGATCCTTTGGAGAGGTGAGAAATATAACTCTGTTTCTTATTCGTTACATTAATTAATAAGACCTTCTGCTTACTCAAAACCAAGCCTCTTTAACTGTTAGAACATGTAGAAATGATTTTATTTTCATTCGCTTTATTGGAGCCTATATTAACTCTTCTAATAAACAAAATATCTGGATAGATATCCAGTTTTTGAATGTGCTTGAGAACTGAAATCTTTGGATTCTAGTTCTAGCTCAGGTGCCTTGGAGATCTCATCATTGCATATAAATAATTCCTACACCGTATTTACAAATGTGAGTTTCCCTAGAATTGTATTTCCTTAACACTGAAAATATTTCTAATTATTTCAAAAAAAGATGTGACATACAATACTTTTCCCGACGGAACCTTGCCTGGATGCCAATTTAAATACTAAAGCTTTAGCTAACTTGGCATTTGAAGCACAGCTATGTAAGTTATTGCGGTGGTTTGAATAAAATGTGCCTCCATTGATTCATGTGTCTGAATGCTTGGTCATAGAGAGTTATATTATAAGGAGGTGTGGCCTTGTAGGAATAGGTGTGGCATTATTGGAGGAAGTGTGTCAGTGTGGAGATGGGTTTTGATGTCATATTTCCTCAAGCTGCTACACTGTGTTGCACACAATTGCTTCTGCTGCTTGTGGATCAAGATATAAAATTCTAAGCTCTTTTTTCAGCATAATGTCTGCCTGTATGCTGCGAGGAAAATAGTGAACAAAACCTCTCAGCTGTAAGCCAGCCTAAATTAAATGTTTTCATGTATAAGAGTTCCTGTGGTCATTGTGCATTTTCAGATTAAGAAGAACTTTAATGAAGGCAGAGAGTTCACAAATTTTCATGTCTATGTGATGAAGATATCCTCTTTGTTTATTAGGAATATTAGGACACAAGGGTCCAAAGAGTCAGGTAAGGAAATCTGAGTGCAGGGGAAAGAGGGATTATGAAGCATTTAGAGATATCAGAGCTCAAACACATTAACGGGAATTATAGAAGCTTCTCCAGCAGCAGGCATTGATGGGAAACAATGGAAGCCATTTGTGATGGGCTTAGATGGTGAGAGGTAACAACGGAAGTCATCAACAGGAAGTCGCTTGCTCTGTTGCCAGCCAGAATGTTTCAAAACTGGTAATACAATAGTCAGAGGGAAAAAAGCTGCTTCCTCTTGGACATTGCAGAAGGAGAATACATATGAAGCACTGCAATGCTACATTGGTTACTTTTATTTCAGTTTGATCCAAGCTAAAATCATTTGGGAGAAAATCTCAGTTGAAGAAGGCCTCTATAAGTTTGGCTTATAGGTGAGTCTTTAGAGAAGTTTCTAGATTGATGCTTATTGTGGTGGATTCTTGGATAATAATACATTTTTGGAAGACAGCCATTGTTTCATTAGCTGGACCATAGTATGTAAGACATTCTAGTGTGTGTGTGTGTGTGTGTGTGTGTGTGTGTGTATGTATCTAATATATATGTATGTATATATATATATATACATATATATTAAAATCACAAATTATCAAAATAGAATACGTAGTTGCAGAGAAGGAAGTAGAGGTGGTTTTCTTTTGTTGCTGTTTTTGTTTGAATGAATGATGCATGTTTGGGGAAAAAAGATAATCCCATTATAATCTTGGTTCTCCAATTTTCTAACTATACTATCTTTAATAACTGAAGCTTATTCTACAGATCATTATATACACACAAGCTTGAAGACTGGCTAAGAAAGATGAAACTTTGGCTAAGAAAGATGCATAGTAGTTGAGGTATAATTGGTGCTTTGCTTAGTGATGGCCACTTTGTCATGGAGTCTCTACAGTCATAGAATAGGAAAACAGAAAGCAATTGCAAAGATATTTTCAATGTACAGAAGTTATTAAGAATGATCTGGACTGTCCCAAAAGCCTTGTCTGTATGTAGTTGCATTAATCTATTAGATCTTTGGGATTTTTATTTGTCATATTTCTGTGAAAATAATATGTAAAACAAAAGAAACCATTATCTAAACAAGTTATTCTTCTTTTGGGAATGTCAGTGTACTTGTTTAAAAAATTAAACTTTAAGCTAAAACATTAAGTTAAAAGGGCCCAAATAATAGACAAGAGTATACACTTTCAAATATGTTTATCTACCAACAATTTTCTCACTGTTTTCTTTTGATTTAATGACTAAATTAAATGTTAGCAAAATATGCAGCACATATAATTATATACATATAATTATATTTAGAGAGATATCTATAGCATTTACTATTCCTCGTACTATAATTCATAAACATGATACTCACCTCATTAGTATTCATAAAATTTTCTTTTAAATCTACAGTACAGAACCCACGGGGCTTCTCCCAGCTTTGGGAAAGCCCACTCTAATTTCTCTTTGAAGTGTTTGCTTTGCTTTTCAAAGTAAACTTCTATTTAACTGTCTTTGTTTCTTGTTTAAATTCTTTCCTTCAGAAAGACAATAACCAATGAACCCCTATCACTTAACATGTAGTCTATCTTCTGACAGAGCAGAATAATTTTGCATGCTCTCTAGGAAGATAAGAAAGTGGTAAAGACAGAAGATAGGAGGTAAGCAAAAGTAAAAGAAAGCTTCTTCCCCTGAGATATGATTTGGCATGAAATCAGATCAGAGCCAGTGATGTGGGGTTAAATATTTTATTTACATAAACATTTTTGTTGGCATTGTTGACAAACACCAATCTCAGTCAGACAGGGATAGTTTATAGAGCATTAGCTGCAGGACTGATTGATCAGAGTCATAGAACAAACTCAGAATCTGGTTGAGACACACAATTAGAATCCTATAGAGTTTTTACAGCCTAAAATTCAAACATTGTTCCATATTTCACCAATCAGGATTTAGGGTAGGGATAGGGAGCTGCCTTGGTAAGAGATCTTTGGTGTGCATGTATCCTGCCTCCATTGGCTGAAGTATTTAACTGTGGCAGGGGACTTACCTTGTTTAACATTCATGTCTTAACTTGCCAACCAGGATGTCAGTTACCTGCATTCATATATCTTTCTGCCAAGTAAAATGTCAATTTTCAGCGATGTCTTAGGAAATTAAATTTTACTGGACCCCTAGTCAAAATGGAAATTTTATCCCAAATGATTTCTTATATTGGAACAGGTTTCTCTCTTATGTTGTTGTCCATCCCATGGGCAGCTTATAAAGGGAATTATAACACAAGCTCACACAGATGTGTACAAAGTGCTTCTGGATGTTTAGTTTGGGTACAAGCTTATTGTTGTTTGCTTGCTATTATATCTTTAAAGTCAGTTTAGATTCCAGGGTTTTTTTTTTTTGCCTATTTTAAGTATTTTGTTTGCTTTTAAAATGTTGAAGGCATTTCAGTTTGGTTTGGTTTGGTTTGATTGTCTTGCTGTTCATTATCCTTGAAATGTTATGTTTTAGTTTTATTTAATCTTTGTCTCCTGACATTCCTCCTCAAATGTTTAATTCTTTGTTTTTCTTGTGATCTTGCCAGGACACCAGGTAATAGTTCTTCCCTCTCACTTAAAGTAGAGGTGTCAGGAAATATACTCCATGACATGCAATGGCTCTGTGGGGAAACCCAACAACATATCCTTTTCCTTGATCAGAAGAAATTATATTGGCTCACTCAAAACGCATATGAAAGATTGGTTGAACACTGTATTAAGGCCACTTGTGTAAACATATAGGAAAATCCAAGACTCAGTGGAAGAAGATAGCTGATTCTCTAAAAACAAAAAGCAATAAACAACCAAAAAAAATAAGTTGATTCACAAAACAACACATACAACAATTGACTCAAAAAATATTCCATAGTTACTATAAGCAGGCAAGTTTTCCAGGACAAATATATAATGGAACAGAATTTCCAGAAGGAGAAAATGTTATAGATAAACTGCAATGGGTACTCTAGCTAGATTTAAGTGAGATAATTTGTACTTGGCAAGGGCTTAGAGAAAATGGGGCTATCTAGATATAATCATCAAACTTGTATGTTTTTCAGTTAACAAAGTTCTGGGCAGTATTTTGCTTAAGCAAAATTAAGATACTTTTTGAAAATGAAGCTTGTTTTACATAAAACATAAGATATCTGTTAACAAAAGAACTGATAAATTTGGTGATGTATAATTAAAATTAATTTCTGTAAATATTTGTTAGTTAAATTATGTGCAGTAATAATAATAATACTTTTTAGAGTTTATTGAGAAAAATGCCTGTCTCCAAATTTTTCTAAGGAGCAATTTTGAGTGTGTAGCCAAGTAAAGTTTCTGTTTACTATAAAACTTCAGTTTCTCCTTCCCAGAGTTGGCTGAACCCATCCTGAGTTATGGTAGAACCCTAAACCAACCTCCTTGAGAAACCTGTTCTTGGAAATGTTCCTCATCCATTATTCCATGTCCTATTTTTCTTAACTGACTGGTCACCCTTCTGTACTGATGTGTAATTGCTAAATTGTCCACTCTATGTTATTGTCCCATAATAATGACTTGAGTAATTGGCTCTAGCTGGTCTCAGGAGTCACAACTCAGGGGTCGGGATACATTCTCTAAGTTGGCTTTGATATACCCAAGAATAAAGCTTTCTTTAATTTGGCCATAATTTGTGTTGTTGGTCCTTCTCCTGTCTGTGAATTAACATTTATCATCTAAATGTAAAGTGTAAAGTAATTTCCTATGCTTCTATTTCTCTGACATTGCTTCTTTATTTTTAATTATACATTTCCTTGAGCAGATTTTTTCTTTTGACTCTGCTTAAAGTTAAGAATCTTTATTATGCAAGGTAGTCATAAAATTCTGATGCCTTATAAAACAACAACAACAAAAAAACAAACAAAGAAACAAACAAGCAAAAACCAAAAACCAAAAACCTCAGCTTGGCCTGCAATAAGGTTGTTTCAATTTAGGGAACTCTTGAAGTCAAATGAAGTTACTTATGTGTAAGTATTTGCACTATCCCCAAATATTAATGTGATATTTATCTGAGGTACATCTTCATACAACTAACACTTAAAAGAAGAATACAGAAAAAAACAAAAAGACATTTTCTCAGATCCATCCATGGTGTGATTCTGAGTCACAAGTAGTGTCACATGGCCTTTTCAGGGAAGATCTTTGTAACACCCGATCTCCTTGCCTTCTGCAACCAGTCCAACCATTACAAGGATTCCAAAAAAAAAAACACTTTATGTCTCTCAATGGTTTTATCAGAATATAAGAACAATGGGACAGATAAATAAAATTTCTCCAGAAATCTTGTGCTTGAAAAAGGAAAGAATAGCAGCAGAGGGTGCCCTGACAGATCTGTTAATTACAAGAATTAGAATAAACCTGAGAAAATGATGGGACAGTGATGGATGTGACCATACTGTGACCAGGACCACTCATATGAGCACATCCTTGGTCTTCTAATTAAACTTTGATTTTACTTCAGGACCCTGAAGACAGACTTGAGGGGTTTGCTGAGTCTTGATTCACCCACTTCCCAAAGTTACTAAACCTCAGCATCAGAGAGAGAGAGAGAGAGAGAGAGAGAGAGAGACAGAGAGAGACAGAGAGACAGAGAGAGAGAGAGAACACTAATCTCTATTAGACTTTTGAGGTACCCAAGGTCTAAGGTGCCATAAGTCATTCAGAGTAGGAGAGCAGGGGGCTTCATGACTTTAAAACATCAGGATAACCTGCAAACTCCAAGTAGTTTGAGAAAACTTCAAAATGGGTTTCAAAATGAAATACTTTATAAATACTTAGGTTTTTTTTTTTTTTTTTAACTTAGGCCTGGATAAAATACGAATTTGTAAAAACCTATTTCTTTTATTTTAACGAGGCAGAGTAGTCAAAATATCATTAAAATCTACATATATTTACGTGTGTAAAACATATTTTAAAAACAGAAATAAGCTATTCTCTTTATCTAAAGAAAGAGTAATTATCCAATAAGAAAAATATACACACTTTAATAGGAGTAATCATTCCATACTTAATGTCTACCCTCAAGCAATAGGAACATTGTTAAAGAACCAGAATTGCAAAATGGATTAAAGAGATAATATGTTAACCAGAAAACCTCATGTTATTGGATCCTACAAAATATTTAGGACTGCTAGCTATTTAAGTATTTTACCTATGTGCTTATATTGATTAGATATAATTTGTTTTTTATCTTTTTTTGAAATTTTAATTTAGTTCTAGTGAAGGTAAAACCAAGCCAAGTTAACAAGTTTAGTTTATAAAAACACCTTATAACTAACAGATGGCTAATGTACCATTTTTTTCTATGCATTAGGTTCAGCCTCATGAGACTTCATATAAAATTATCTCACGAAATTTTTTTCTCCATATTTCCTCACTTGAGTATTTTGCTCCCCCTTCTAAAATGGACTGAGGCATCCACACTTTGCTCTTCCATCTTCTTCAACTTCACGTGGTCTATGAATTGTATTTTAGGTGTTCCAAGCTTTTGGGCTAATA